>NW_008622592.1:2416-8793 GCF_000691845.1 Merops nubicus | reverse complement strand
TCCTGGACCCTCCTCCAGGCTGAACAACCCCAACTCCCTCAGCCTGTCTTCACAGCAGAGCTGCTCCAGCCCTCAGATCAGAAATCAACCCCCAGGATTTGGGGTGATTTTTGGTCCTTTGACTGATCCAGACCCTGGCTCACAGGAGCTGCAGCTGGTGTGGGAGCAACTGGGTGGCAGGAGAGGGGCTGGAGCTGCTTAAACCACCTTTGCCCCCAGGATCCTATTAACCCCAGGGTGATGCTGGGGGCTGGTGCCAGTAACCCCCCCACATCCCCTCACCCCCACCACGTAGCCCAGTCACCCAGAGACAGGCTGAGGGGCTGGGGGGGGTGCTGGAGCTGCTGGGGGGAGTCCTGTCAGGAGGAGCCACCATCTCAGTGAGTTTTCATCCCTGGGGGTGTGGATCTGAGCACATCAACCCGTGGCCAGCCCAGCTGCCTTCCTGGCACAGTTTAGCCACAGATGGGTAATTTTCTCCCTGTTTTTTTTTTTTGTCCTTTGTTTTTGGGGTTGATTCCTCCCAACTTGCTGCTTCCTCTACCCCTAGGCTGAGGCAGGAGAGCCAGGCAGATGTGAGGAGAGGGAGTGGAGTGCAAGGGTGGATTTCTTCTGACTCTGGATGGAACCAGGAGGCTGCTCAGGGTGTTTTTTCTTCCTGTAACCTTGTGTTTTTTAAACCCTTCCTTCCAAAAATCCTTTTCCCATTGTGCCTCTGTTTCCAGCAGCTTATGCACGGGGATGATAAAACAAGGCAGGGGGGAGGAGGAAAAAGCCCAGATCTGGGAGGATGAGAACCTCGTGTTGGGTTTTCAAAGAGCATTTATTGTGCAGCTGCCTCTGAAGGTTCTTGCTGGTAACACACATTTGTCAGGGGCCCTTTTCCCACAACAGGCTGACGTGGAAGCTCCAGGCTGGCTTTGATAGTTTGTTTTCTTTCATGTTTTTTCATTTGTTTTGCACAATGACCTGCAGGAAAAAAAACCTCCTCAAACCCAGCCAGATCAAGGCCATCCTTAGACTGCTGTAAATTGTGTTTAAAACCCTGACAGAGAACCCAGCCAGATCAAGGCCATCCTTAGACTGCTGTAAATTGTGTTTAAAACCCTGACAGAGAATATTTCAGTGGGGGGGGTGTTCAGCTCCTCCCCCACTGTTGTTGTTTCTCCCCCGGGGAGGTGGCTGCCTGGGTGAGGAGGATGATGAGGTGGCAGCAATGGGTTTGAGGAGCCCAGGAGGGGTGCTGAAGCCCGTGCAGCTCTCAGCAGCTCCCTGCTCTGGGCTCCTTGGGCTTCTCAGCACTTTTCACTTCAGGGTTGAACAACTCCCTTTGCAAGAAAAGATCTCAATGGGGTGGACGCCCTCACGCGTGTCCTCAGCAGTGCCAGGGAGTTTTCCCTTTCCTTGCCTTATCTGATGTTTTCCTATAGGAAGAAGGAAATTTAAAGCTTCTTGCCCCCCTTTCCTGCATCACCAGGGCCACAAACCTGGCCACGTTTTGCTGTAGGTGGCCTGAGAGGCTGAACTAACCTGTCCCCTCTCTCCCCCAGCGATGCACGGCCGCCGCGACGCCGTGGAGCTGCTCCTGGAGAGGTGAGCAGCCTTCCTCCCCCACTGCCTCTGCCTCCTCCTCTCCCCACCTCCCAGCTGGGCTTGCTCCAGCCTCCCAGGACTCAGGGAGGCCGTGGGTGCTGCTGGGGAAGGCTGGCTGCACAGCTGCCCTGTGGGAGATCCCCAGGCTGTCTCTGCTGCCTCTGGGTTTTTCAGGGCTGGTGGAGACAAAGCTGGTCCCCAGATGGGCTCCAGTGGGCTCTGACTTCACCATGACATAAGCCCTGCTTATATAACTCAGCTCTTCTGGCTCTGCTGATTCATTCTCCTCTCTTCCCATGTGCCTGAGGCCGTAAGAGAGCCACAAATCAGTTTTCTGCCAGCTCCTTTAGGCTGGACTTGGCCTCCAGGCTGGCTTTTCAGGCTGCTCCTCCTCCGGGGTGAGTGCTGTGAAGTGGCTTTAAATCAGCTTGTGCCCAGTCACCCTGACCCTGGCACCTCCCAAACCAGTCCCCAGGCACTGCAGCTGCTGCTCCTGTGCAGCCCTGATAATTCCCATCCACACTTGGCCTGCAATAAATGGAGCCCTGTGATCTGAGCCAGGATTTCCATTTTAATTCAGGCTTCTCACATTTCAATGGAGCTTTAACCTGAGTGACACCTGTGGGCTTTGATTTTGGGATGGGGTGGTGTTACGTGAGGATACAGGCCACAGAAATGCTGCAAGGGGGGGACCCCTCTGCTGGGAGCCCAGCAGGAGAGAGTTGGGCTGGGGCAGCTGAGAGGAGAAGGCTCCAGCTGGGGAGACCTGCTGGGGGCTGCCAGGACTGCCAGAAACCTGGGGGGGGACTTTGGAGCAGGGGCTGTTGGGACAGGACAAGGGGGGATGGTTTGAAAATCAAGAGGGAGATTGAAACTAGAGAGAAGGAAGAAATTTTGGAATCTGAGGGTGTTGAGCCCCTGTCCCAGGCTGCCCAGAGAGGTGGTCACTGCCCCATCCCTGGCACCATCCCAGGGGAGGTTGAGGGCTCTGAGCAACCTGCTCTAGTTGGGGCTGTCCCTGCTCCCTGCAGGGGGGTTGGACTGGATGGCCTTGAAAGGTCCCTTCCCACCCAAACCCATTCTATGAATCTGTGATTCTACAGTTCTGTGATTCAGATTTCCCCTCTGCCAGTGCAAGGCCTGTTCACACCTTCCCCCTTCCAGAGATCCTCTGTTTGGGGGGAAAAAGGGCTATAACTAGAAATGATTTATGAAGCCCTGGCTTTCCTGCAGCTGAGCAGACTGCACCAGCTGAATCCCAGGTCTGTGACCCCAGGCCATAAAGCTCTGAGGCAGGTTTTTCCATGCTCTAGGGATTCCCAGTCCTTTCCATTGATGGTCTCCTGCCCCAAAGCAGCTAGCCAGGATCTCAGAGCAGCCAACAACTCTCTCCTGGCTTTTGTCTTCTCTCCTAGGTGCCAGTACAAGCCTGACAGCAGAGACAGATGTGGAGTCACTCCCTTTATGGATGCTATCCAGAATGGGCACGTTGGCATCGCCCGGCTGCTCCTGGAGAAACACCAGGTAGGTGCCAAACCTTCTCCTCCCTCCTCCAGGGCCTCCCCTAGAACTGCCACGTTCACCCCAGCCATAAAGAAAAGAAGCAAGTGCCCAAATCCTAAAGAAATGAGTTGTGAAAAAAAGCCAAATACCCCCTAGAGGGGGAAAAAGATTTTGCCAGGTAAAGCCACCAGGACTCAGCTGATGGTGAAGGTCTCACCTCAGGGCAGGGCTGTGACCCCAGAGCTGGGGAAGGGAAGGGGGACACAATGTGGTGGCAGGAGGGGGGACCCCCACGTGGAAGCCCAGGCTCACGTTGGGGAGTGCCAGGGGGCTGTGGGGGCAGTGCTGAGGGTGGATAACACAGAAGGATCTGGCTGCAGCTCATCTCTGGCCTCCCCCTCTCCTGGCAGCTGCTGCTTCCCTGTTGTCTTCCAGTGAGCTCCAATTTCCTCTGTCCCCAGGATGTCACTAGAGGCAGGTGCGTTTCGCCTAGGAAGCAGAGCACTGCATTATTTATCCACTGCTGGACTGATGTGAGGTGCTCAGAACCCACCTACTGCCTGATTCTCCTGGAGGTGGGGCTGGGACTCCTCCCTCACCTCCTCTGCCCTCGCTTGGCCTCCCCCCTGCACCAGCTCTGGGGTTTGTTGGACATGGTGCCAAACCAGTACAGCTCACTGGGCTGGCAGAGAGCTGGCAGGGCAAAGCCAGGGAGTCTCTTCATGCCACCCTGGCAGGTTGAATGGGCCAGCTGAGCCTCCAGCAGGGCATGCAGTGGGGCACAGGAGGTGGTACCACACTTTTCAAGAGGACATCTTTGCACTTGAGAGGTGGGGGTTGGTCCCTTCTCCCAGGGAACAAGGGACAGGACAAGAGGAAACAGCCTCAAGTTGCCCCAGGGGAGGTTGAGGTTGGATTTTGGGAACAATTTCTTGCCCTGGAGGGCTGTGGAGGCCTGTGCCAGGCTGCCCAGGGCAGTGGTGGAGTCCCCACCCCTGGAGGGGTTTCCAAGCCGTGGAGATGTGGTGCTGAGGAAAACACTGGTGAAATTTGCTTACCAGGAGTGCCAGTCTCACATTTCAGCCAGTGGAGATGGAGCAGTTGATGTCATGCCCTCGTTGTGCTGCCCTGGCCACCAGCCAGGAAGCAGCACTGGAAATGTCAATGGCAGTGTTGGTACCTTCTAGGTTTTATAAAGCCCTGAGTCAGGCCCAGCAGACCTCAGGAGGCTGGATTCTATCCTCACTGTGTCCTGCTTCTGCTCCCCTTGCTCTTAGAGCTGAGGCTCTGAGCAGCCTGACCTAGCTGGGGATGTCCCTGCTTGTGGCAGTGGGGTTGGACTAGATGACCTTTGGAGGTCCCTTCCAACCCAAACACTCCCTGATTCTATCCTCTTGGCAATTCACCTTCAGGGACTTGCAGAAGACATCTCAGGTGGTCATCTGCCCACCTCCCTCCCTCTACCTGCCTCCACCAGCACAAAGGTTGGAGGTGGGGTGATTCTTGCTGCTTTGAAGAGTTGAAACCCATCCTATGTGCTTCAGCTGGAGAGAGAGGGAGCTGCCTGGTTCTTTTTTTGGCACTAGTTTTTCATAACACTGAGCACAGAGCTGCCTCTAGACTGCAAATTATGGTGCCACCAACTGCCTTGGTTCTGCTGGTGGCAGGTTCTCCTCCCCCTCTACTCTGCCCCACTGAGGCCACCTCAGGAGTATTTGGTCCAGTGCTGGGCTCCCCAGTTGCAGAGAGACCAGGAGCTACTGGAGAGAGTCCAGTGGGGGCTGTGAAGCTGCTGAGGGGCTGGAGCATCTCTGTGCCAGGCCAGGCTGAGAGCCCTGGGGCTGCTGAGCTGGAGAAGAGAAGCCTCAGAGGGGATCTGAGCAGTGCTGAGCAAGAGCTAAAGGGCCCCGGGGGGCAAGAGGCTGGGGCCAGACTCTGCTCAGTGGTGCCCAGCCACACGCCAAGGGGCAACGGGCACCAACTGGAACCCAGGAGGTGCCACCTGAGCAGGAGGAGAAACTTCTTTGGGGGGAGGGTGGCCGAGCCTGGAGCAGCTGCCCAGAGGGGTTGTGGAGTCTCCTTCTCCCACGTGTTCATTGCTGTCACCACGTCCATGGCAGGCAGACACAGTTCTGCTTGGCTGGCTGCCCTGGAAGGTCTGGCCAGGCTGCTCACTGCTCTCCCTCTCCCTCCCTCCCCTCCCCAGGCCTGTGCCCGTGCCCTGGATGCCCTGGGGGCTCAGGCTCTGCACCGAGCAGCTCTCACAGCCCAGGATGGAGCCATCAGGTTCCTGGTCTCCGAGCTGGGCGTCGACGTCAACGGGAGAGCGACGGCCCTTCAGCTCCCAGCCCTGCACTATGCTGCCAAGGTCTGTGCCTCCTCCCAGCCTCCCTCTGCAGGCTTTCCCAGCTGTAGTTCATGGAGGTGTTGAGGGTGGAAGAGACCTTTTAGGTCCTCAAGTCTAACTGATAACCCAGAACTGCCAAGTCCCCACTAAATCTCATCCAATCTGGCCTTGAACACCTCCAAGGAGGGGCATCCACAACCTCTCTGGGCCATCTAGTCCAGAGTCTCACCACCCTCAGGCTGAAGAACTTCCTAAGGTCTACCCTGAACAGTTCTGGAGCTGTGATAATTCTTCACCAGTCTCTTTTACCTGGACTAGCAGAGGAGACATGGATGAAATGCTGCTCAGATTTCTTTCTCTTTCTTCATCTGTGGTGGTTTGGGTCCCAGTGGGTCAGTAGCTCCTACCCCATGTCAGCAGCTGAAGTGCTGGGGTTAAACCCCAGCCCTGAATGAGGGTTGACAGATGGATGATGCCCCCAACCAGGCAGGAAAACCCCTCCTGGTTGGTTTTCCCCCAGGGTCTGCCCAGCCTTGGGGTGGGGACTGGTGAGGAGATCCCCCCCAGGTGCCCCCACCTTCCACATGAACGTGGAGGTGGGGCAAGAAGCCACCTCTGTAAGAGCTGAGTCCCCTTGGAGTGGAGTGGGGAGATGTGTCTGTGCAGCAGAGGTGTTGTGGGGGGAGTCTGGTGGCTGGAAGGGCTTCCCAACTGTGGAGTAAGTGGAGTCCCCAGGATGGTGGGGGGAGAGGTGAGTCCCTACTGTGTAATTGGACTCATGGCCTGGTTAATTCCTTCCCCCATGGCCTGGATCCTTGGCCAGCTCACTTCCTTCTTCACACCCTCTGCAGTGAGTGAACTTATTCCTTCCTCTGGTGGTGGTGAGACAACTTGGACTGTGTGCATGGCTTCAGAGCCGAGGGAGGGCTTTGGC
>NW_008622592.1:0-1920 GCF_000691845.1 Merops nubicus | reverse complement strand
TAACTGCGGAGCCCAGAACTGGTCCCAGTCCTCTAGAGTTGGCCTCACTGGGGCAGAGCAGAGGGGCAGGTGAACCTCCCCTGACCTGCTGCTGGCCACACTCCACTGAACACACGTGATGCACTGTGAAACAGCAGCTGTTGGGCCCAGGAGGCCAGAGCCTGGCCTGCCCGTGGCCACACGTGGGAAGGGAGCAGTGGAGGCAGAGGGAGCTCCCAGGCTCTTATCTGTGTCCTTCACACAGGAGCTGTTTTGGATTCCAGGCACTGAGAATTGTTGCAGCTTTCTCTTCCTCCCATCTCCTGCCTGTGTGGGAGGTGGGGTCTGCTGGGCACCAGGTCCTCAGTGCTCCTGGGAACACAGAGCAGCTCCCAGAGGCCTCACTGCTGTCCAGAGCCTGGCCTGGCCCCTGCTGCCCCCCTCCAGCTTGGTGCTGGCAGCAAGGGGAGGTCCCTGCTCACAGACTGGTTTGGGTGGGAAGGGACCTTTCCGGGCCATCCAGTCCAACCCCCTGCAGGGAGCAGGGACAGCCCCAACTAGAGCAGGGTGCTCAGAGCCCTCAACCTCCCCTGGGATGGTGCCAGGGATGGGGCAGTGACCACCTCTCTGGGCAGCCTGGGACAGGGGCTCAACACCCTCAGATTCCAAAATTTCTTCCTTCTCTCTAGTCTAAATCTCCCTCTTTGAGTTTCAAACCATCTCCCCTTGTCCTGTCCCAACAGCCCCTGCTCAAAAGTCCCCCCCAGGTTTCTGGCAGGCCCCTGGCAGCCCCCAGCAGGTCTCCCCAGCTGGAGCCTTCTCCTCTCAGCTGCCCCAGCCCACCTCTCTCCTGCTGGGCTCCCAGCAGAGGGGTTCCCCCCTCGGGGCATTGCTGGGGCTCCTCTGGCCCTGCTCCAGCAGCTCCCTGCCTTGTGCTGAGCTCTAACACGAGCCCTCAGAGCCTGCTCTGGCCTTGTGGTGGGGAGGCAGCAGCCTCCCAGCACCCAGCTCCTCCAAAAGCATCTGTGACACTTGCTGGGGGTGCTGGCAGCAGGGTTCTCCTCCAGCAGGGCCAGCCGTGGCCTTTGCTGGCTCCACAAAGGAGGCTTTTCTCCCAGCCTCCCTTCCTCCTGCTCCCAGATAACACACTGAAAGCCCTTTGGTTGCCAAGGGTCCGTTTCCCAGCAAGGCTACTGGGGACTACAATGTGCCTTGGAGAAGATCCCAGCCCTGTCTTGGCTGACTGGGGAGCTGTGTGATGGGTTTCTTTTCCTTCCCAAGCCTCAGCATCACTTTATATTTACAGCATCATTTACTTGACTGCTGGATTTGTTGTTTTTTTTTTCCCCTTCTTTTCTTATTACTTTGCATTTCTAAATACAGGAAAATCAAATTACTCTTTCCACTCCATTTGTTGCCAAGGCTGTGGCAGCTAAAGCAGCTCCTGGCTCGTTGCAAGCAGGAGGGAAATGGGAACCCTGAGCTGGGGGGGAAGATGCTCCCCACTGGGAGAAAAGAGTGGGTGGAGGGGCTAAAAATAAGAGCCTTCCATTCTCCTGCTGCACGACAGAGACTAATTCACTGGGTTGAAGGAGGGATGCCAGAGCCAGGCGTGGTGTTTGGGGAGAGAGGGTTTCTTGGCCTTGAGGCCTGAGCAGAGAGCAGGGCTCTGGGGGCTGGGGTGTGTGTTCCCCCCCGTGGTGTTTTGATGGGCTGCTGGCAGGGGGGAGGTGGAGGGTGCTGGGGGTTGTGCCAGGGTAAAGGTGGGGCTCAGAGTCTGCTCCTAGGGCTTGGAAATACTCAAGTGATCCAGTGGGGTCCCCAGGGCTCAGTGCTGAGGCCTCTGCTCCTCATCTCTTAAGCAATGATCTGGGCCAGGGGATGGAGGTGCTGGGTATGCAGATGGCACCAACATGGGTGGGGGTGTTGGTCTGCTGGAGG
>NW_008622591.1:0-35406 GCF_000691845.1 Merops nubicus | reverse complement strand
AGCGGAGTGCGACTGACGGGAGAAGGGTACCAAGGGTCACGGAACTGGAGGGCTCCGAGGGTCCGAGCTTTCTGTGGGAGCAAAGGCATTTTATGCCCCCTTTGCACGGGAAGGGATGAGGAGGGATCTGAGAAGAACCGAATAAATTAGTGGAACCGCATCTTTAATTATGCAGCTTTATTCACATCTCAGTATGTTCAGGAATAGTCTTCCTGCATCCTTCTTTCTTTCTCTGCCCCCACCTCCCCAAATGTTACAGAATCAAATAACAAAATTATTACTATGGGATGTAACGCTTTTTCTGAAATGTTGCTTTTTGGGGGGCTCCTGACTTGTTGTGAGCTGGTTATGTTGGGAAGAGGCAGTATTTCTTCCTAAATGTCACTTTGGCTTATGTAAAAGGAACTGTTTAAGTCAGGATTTTACCTGACTGTAGGCGCTGTAACGGGGCTCATTTGCACGGCAGCTAAACGTTTACTCCCGGAGTTACAAGTTGGAAAGCACTCGGGCGAATACGTTTGTCTGTTCCTGTGCATTCCCGCTGCGGGTGAGCGAGCTGTGTGTGACTGAAGCCACGGGCAGCTGTAGCTGTCACAGCGGGCACCTCTGCCTGGCGATGGGATCCCGGCGACGTCTCTGCTGCTATTGCATCAGGAAGCACTTTGCCTTCTGATTGTGTAAGAGAAGGACTTGGGGATCTGCATCGCTGATCAGTGTACCCTGGCTGAAGTTCATATTTTTGTCCCCTGTAAAAGGAGCAGATGGATCCTGACATTCTGAGGAGCTTTATTCTAATATGGGGTACCTCAGGCTTTTCCCTTTGTACACACTGGAGGTAGTCCTAGGATCTCCAAGCTGAAGTGTTAGCCACATGTGCTTTAATCTCTGCTTTTTCACATGTACTGATGACCACAACTATATGTTTTCAGTTTTGCTGCTTTTAGCAGAAAAACTCCTGGCTCATGAGCCGTTTCCCAGCTGATTTTGTACAGGGTTTTATTTACATAATATGACCTACTGAGGTTTCAGCTACTTAAACTTGGAGTAATCTCTAACTCTTCGGTCTGAAAAGAAACTCTTTTTAAAGCAGCTGGCAGGCTGTGCCTTCCCTGATGAGTACCCAGGCTTTAAATCTTGTCTTTTGCCGATTTCTGCTCCGCTTCCTGGTGAGAGGTGCAGGTGTGCTCCTGGGGAGTGCTGCTCAAGGACAGCCTGAGTGTGCTGGGTTCATGCAGTGCAGGGACTCAACCACAACACCAAGCAGATTTCAGAACTAAAGGAAGTCTCCCTCTTCAGTTTTCAGTGAAAGACATACATTTTGGCACATCTGTAGTATGCCTATTTATAAAATATAATGCAACTGTGATTAATTTAAAGGAGAAATTGCCATTGCCACAAGTAGTTGTTTTAAAGTAAGTGGTTGGTTTTTTTTTGTTTTTTTTTTTATTCTCCCCAGGATATAACAAGTAGAAATATCATGGTACCTGGCTTAACCTTGGCAAGGTGCAGCAGTATGGTTTGAGCATGCAGTACTTTTTGGTAATGCTAATTGGGGAGGCATTCTCAATACTTAGGAGGGTTGGGATGTGATAGAGGAAGAAGTGGAGTAACAGAAACATGATGGGACTCAATATTGCCACGGAGCAATGTTATATTTTTAGGGACTTGTGACAGGAGCTTTCTGCTATCAGCTGGAAGCTCAGCAGTTGGAAATGTTAGGGAGGAACAGGGAGTGCTCTGAGGCACAAATATAATGCAGCTGTGGAAAAAAATAACTCCTTGGTTTAGATGTAGCTGAGAAAACATTTCAGTTAAAGCTTGGGGTGTATTAATGCCACTGTAGGCAGGCAGTAGTGAGATGCCATCTAGAAATCTGTGTTACAGGTTTCAAAAACCGAGTTGCTAGGATGGAATTCATTACTGGAAGAGGTGGGGAGAAAGACGCTTGAGGTAACAGAAAGATTGTTGTATCGCAGGAAATCCACAAATAAAGGCTGTTTCTTTATAAAAATGCTCTTACAACATTTTGTAGAAAGAAACGATCCTGTTCTTTCAGTATTGAATTATGGAGCTGTGATAGCTTTCCATCTTGCTATCCTTGTGCTGCACAGATCATGCCGAATTTAGCAAAAAAAGTAACCAAGAACCTGCTTGCCTCCAAACTTGCGAGTCCTTTAGCGGCTAGTGTACATAAAGCCAGGTCTGACTGAATGGAGCTGTGCTAGGGCTGAGCAGAGGAGCATGAGAAATGACATGAGGAGCTCTTCTGTGTCCCTGGGGACTCTCCGGTGAACCCAGGAGCAGAAGTTACAAAATCCTTGAGGGATTTTAGCTTCCAGATGGACTCACTGGTGACCGGCTGAGGCACAGACACCTCACCAGGGCATGTGGCTTGCTAAGAAGTTGCTAGTGAGTCAGCTCTGTCATCATCTGGAGCTACCTCCCTTCACTGGGGGCAGCCCAGGACCCAATCCTGTGAGGAAGCTTTCCTTGCCTAGTGACTTCAGCCCAAAATCTCTTTTCACACAAACCCTCTGTAGTTAAAAAAAAAAAAAAAAAAAAAAAGAGAGAGAAAGGGAAAAAACAAACAGACAAAAAATCCCTCACCTGCTGCATCAGGCATCAAGTAAAATGTTTGGATGATGCTCTTGTAGCTTTTAGGAAAGAATAACTTGCTTTATAGTTCATGTTCGTATGGATGCTCAGTGCTTAAAATAAATCTGGTAGATGAGAATTGTACACCATACATATGGTTCATTTTGCTTAGATTTTTTTTTTCTTTTGCCTGTATGCTATTTTTTGGTACAGATTTTCGTAACTGATGTATTTTTTTAATAGGACATTGATCCACAGCTGGTTTTCAAATAGATTTATTTTGTTTTTTAAGTGAATTAATCTTGAAAAGTAAAAAGCTGTTTACCTATCACTCAAGTTGACAGTGTATCTAGGCACACAGTAAGGTAGTGTATGGATTATAATGCTGTCAAAACAGTTGTGGAACTATCACAAAGCTCTGTATCAAGGATGGAAGAAAAAAAAATGTAGAGACTTGAGAGAGGAAGAGAAACTAAGGATTCTTGGCACTTAGTAGCTGGAGAGGTTAGAAAGGCAAAGCAGGGTATTTGATGTGAAATATCTTGAAAAGCATGAAAATTTCAGTATTGGTTTCTGTGCCCTGTTGAACTCCACTAAAATAGGATGAAGGGAGCTCTTCTCTCATGTTCCGGGCTGATGGAAAATATGTTTCAGTTAACTTTCATCTTCATGCCTACTTCCTTCAGGTAAAGCCATTTTGAGACATCAGCCTTGGAATTACATGTGCTTAAATGAACTCATTATTGCAAATATTTAACATTGCCTTAAACAAAAAGGCCTAATTGTTCATTAAATTGTTTCTGTTGCATGTTTTGTCATACTGTATGAAATTTATAAGTGTTTGTGCAAGGCAGGTTTTTCTGGCTGTAGTGGTGACTTTTACATTTTGCTTTGAGAGCAGATCGAACTTTGTGGTACCTTGTTACAGAGTGTTGTGAACTACAATTTAGAAAAAATCAGTATACATATGATTCAATTAAAAACAAAATTAAATATCTTTTACTGGGGAAGTAATTTAATGCTTTGGAGGAGAGTAGAGAAAGAACTAGGGATGGGTGTTTTGCCCTAGAGTGGAAGGATTCTATGCACCAGCGTTGGCTGAGGCCACTGGTGTGAGGTTCAACAAAGCCAAGTGACAGGTCTTCCACTTGGGTCACAACAACCCCAGGGAGCTCTACAGGCTTGGGGAAGAGTAGTTGGAAAGCTGCCTGGCTGAAAAGGACCTGGGAAAAGAGGGTCTGTTCTAGTTGATAGCCACCTGAACATGAGCCAGGAATGTGCACAGGTGGCCAAGGAAGCCAAAGGCATCCTGGCTTGTATCAGAAATAGTGTAGTCAGCAGGACTAGGGAAGTGATTATGTCCCTATACTCAGCACTGGGTGAGGCCACACCTCAAGTACCACATTCAGTTTTGGGCACCTCACTAAAAGAAGGACACTGAGGTGCTGGAGTGTGTCCAAGGAAGAGCAACAAAGCTGGTGAAGGGCCTAGAGAACAAGTCTTACAAGGAGTGGCTGATGGAACTGGGGCTATATAGGTTGAAGAAAAGGAGGCAGAGGGAAGACCTTATCACCCTCTACAACTGCCTGAAAGGAGGTTGTAGCAAGGTGGGGGCCAGTCTCTTCTCCCAAGGAAGAAGTGATAGAACAAGAGCAAATGGCCTCAAGTTGTGCCAGGGAAGGTTTAGGTTGAATATTAGGGAAAACTTCTTCACCGAAAGGGTTATCAAGTATTGGAACAGGCTGCCCAGGGAGGGGGTGGAGTCATCATCCCTGGAGGTATTTAAAAGACATGTAGATGAGGCACTTAGGGACATGGTTTAGAAGTAGACTTAGTAGACTTGGGTTAATGGTTGGACTCCATGATCTTAAAGGTCTTTTCCAACCAAAAAGATTCTATGGTTCTATAATTAGCCTGTGATCCATTGAGGATGCTGATGCTGGAGCAGTTTGGAAGGAGAGAAGATGTGGTAAGCCAGCATGGGATGGGGCCTGAAGGGCCATGTTGGATGGAGCCTTAAGGATCATGTTGGATGGTGTCTTCTGCGTCTCAGAATGTGCATATTAATAGAGTTGTGGTAGCCCTCTTGCTGTGTAGAATGAGAAGTTTATAGCTTTTTTTCCACATGTAAAACATAAAATATTACCTCAAGACTGCTTCTAGTGAGATGTTCTTGTTATTGTATCTTGTCTAGCAACATGTTTTGCACTGTCTAGTTTTGTCTTTTGCATAAAGATTCACTGTCTTGGTTCAATGTATACTTTAAAGCTGTGGAGAGCTTCATTGCTCCACTTATAAGATAATTTTTTTTTTTTTTTCTTTATGACCAGCAAAGCTGAGAGTGCTTACTGGTCATGCATATTGGAAATGCTGAGTGTCTTGGGGAAAATAAATGCTGCTTCTGCCTCATGCTGTTTCCTACAAATACCCGGATATTAGTAAATAATTTAATGAAATGTTACTTCAGTTCATAATGCTGAAAACCAAAGAGGGCATGCTGCAGTCTGGCGAACTGTGCTTCTTACCTGGTAGGCTCTCATTTTCAGAAAGCTAAAAGACTTTTTTGTTCTTGTATATGCTTGGTACCTGTGCAATCACACTTTGCGGAGTCTCCCCACAGCCCGTGCAGTTTTACATCATGCCTCCTTCATGCCAAGTCACCCTGGAGTGCCAGAAAACTTGGTGGCATTACTACAGTGATAGGACTTTTTGTGTACATGTTTTTTCTGAAAATAGGTAATGGGTTTTTTTGTACTATTTTACGGGAAATAAATGAGAGATTTCCCTTGACCAAGGAATATCCAAACAGTTGCAGTTCCTGTTCATGATTTACTCAGTTGCCACAAATGAGAAGAGGGCTGCAGGAGTTTTGCTTGTCATTTATAAGTACAGTCCAGAGTTGCACAAAGCATTTTTTGAAGGATTGTCAAGGTTAGGTAACCGGGATGTGGATGAGGGTGGCCCAGGTAGAGGAGAAGATGCTGTACAGCTTAACAAAATCTAGCTCACTCCTTAGAAGCAGCTGTAGCAGATTTCTTAGGATTTCTGATTGCTATAGGGCTTGTGGGAGGGATGGACTTGGGCATTTCTCCTGCCCTCCTTAACAAGTGATGCCGAAATGCACCACTAAGTCTTCTGACTTTATGGTTGGCATAAGCAAGGCTCATGGATGAAGGATTGGATGGAGAAGCTGCCTTCTTGAAGTAACTGCTGGTTTTTGTAAATTGTTGTAATAAACAAGGAAACACTGGGTATGTATTTAGGAAACCTGCTTGATAAAAATCTAAGTTGGGTTACTACCTCGCTCATGTGAAAACAAATCTTTTGATCTTAATCTGCATAAGTAATATGTTGTGCTTCTAATTAAAGGGAATATTGAAATAATCCCTGTTTCTGTGCAACCTTGCCTCGATGTTGAAATAGAAATAATGTTTCTACTCTCTTCTACATCTTTAAAGAGGGTAGAATGAATAGTTGCTGTAATGGTTTATTCCTAAACATGTATTTCTTTTTTTGCTGCTGAGGAAAAATAGAATTCCTTTGTAACACCACAAAGATTTTTATTTTTTTTTAAATACATTTCTGAATTATACATGAGAGTCTTAGCTTCTGTAGGAGGATTTCTGCACCCAAAAGAAACAGTGTTTTTCATAAAGAAATGTCAATATTGCATCATCTCCTGTTACAATAACCTTTAATAAGGAGTAACTTTCTTGCTTACTTAGAAAACAGACTGTTTGTGAAATTGCTAATGGTTATGAGATATTATTATGCTTTAGTAATAGCACTTTCATTCTCTGTCTTTGTATATGCCAGGGACATGCTGGATTTAAATGTTCCCCCAACCCTGGTGTGACTATTCTGGCACTCATTTGCCTTCATATGAGTTTTTTATGCTGTATTCCTTTAAAAATAAGGTATTGATTGGAAAGAAAAAGCATCATTATTCCTATCAATAGCACTGACTCACTAATGCTAAACCAGAGAGAATTTCTTGTACACTTTTTTTTTCTGCCAGATAAGCTGCTGGTTTAATTTCCACTTAGGAAGACTAAACCCTCTTGCACTCTCAGAGGCTGCTTCGCTGCCAGCGGCTGTCGCAGTAGCACAGAAGAAGAAGGTGTGACCATGTACATTACGGCCTTTTTCAGTGAACATCCTAGTAACTGGTCCATTAATATTACAGTAGGTGGCTTTTTTCCTTCACGGAGCGTAAAGGGCAGTGGCTAGCGAAGTGCTGGCGGGCAGACTGGTTGAGCTGCTGTCCTTTATAAGAACGACCTAAATCCAACCCTAATCTTGTTCCCACGCATCAGCTTGAAGTCACTGCTGGCCCCATCCTGATGGCTTAGTGGTACAGTGGCTGGGGAGAGCCCAGTTCCCTGGGACCACAGCCACCTGCCTCCAGCTCAGAGCTCCGAAGGGCAAGCAGGGATACATCCTGAAGAGCCTGGCAGTGCCAGATCAGGCCTCGCCGTGGCTGGGCATTGGTAAGGAGCGTGAGGAGAGGTGGCGATTTTGAGCCTGCATTGAATGTGGAGGTCCCTGTTGCCAGTGGAGAAGCTCCTGTGTGGATGTCCTCCTCCATGGTGGCCCTTGAGGTGCTGGAGGATGGTGGCATCTCAGGGAAGGTGATACACACTCCTCTGAAAATTGGAGAGCAGAAACCATAAATATGTCAGAATTGCTCAGGGCAGTGTGTGACTGTAGTATTGATTTCTCTGCTCCACTGTTTGCCCATGAAGTCCTTCTGTCCTCGCCAGGGTGATTTCCCAGTGCTGCAGGAGCTGTGCCAGAACCCTGACACCCTGCCCACAGCTCTGCTATGCCAGTGCAGAACTCACCTTAGCAATAACTCCAAAATGAGCATCTTCAGAAGAGGCTGGGATGCATGCAAGCCAGCAGGACAAGGGTGTCAGTGGTCTCTTGCCTGTCTTCTTTCACCTGCTTGTCCTGGACTAATCGAGTTGTCCTTAATGCCAGCTTGTCCCTGAAACGTGCTGGCAAGTGTACAGCCTGCAAAGCCTCTGCGTGGGCTGATGTGGGTACGTGGCTGGCACGCTGTTCCCTGCTGCAGCTCCTGGTCTGTTGCAACGAGGGCTAGAGTCAACAAGAAATGTGAATGAAGGAAAAAAGCCCCAACAATCTAGCATGTGCACTTTGATCCAGTTAATGCTGTGATGTTTGGCTGATGCTATCTGAGATAGTGTAGGACCACTTAGCTATGTGGGAAGAAGATTACAAGTAGCTCTTTCAGCCATCTCCTGAGCATATGGAGAGGAACTGCAGCAGTCAAAATGTGTGAACCAACATGAAAATAACCTTTTTTTTTTTCCCATTATCTACCTTCTGATCAGAAAACAGCAAAAAATATCTATAGTAAGAAAAGTTATACTGAGGAAAAGTAAATTTGGTCAGGAAAGAGTAGGCCTTCACTGTGGTATTTTCATCGTATTAGCCATAATCTCAAAAGTAATTAGGGAAGAAATGATGATGGGTCATCACAATAAAGGACACATTCTGGTGAGATGACTAATGTGTGACAGACTGCTGAGATGTCAGATGCTGGCGTGGCTAGAAGAAGCTTCTGTTACATTGCTGGTATGAAAATATAAACAGCTCAATTTGTGCTCCTTGCTGGAGTCAAAGGCAGTTGTACTCAGATGTCTGATCATTGTGTCTTAGCTGAGAGCTTTCTCATTAGGGAGTCCTAGGCTTGATGAATGTGCCTGGCTGGAAATCTGTAGCTATGCTCCTTCAAGGTGTGAGGTTTTGCTTCTTCCTCCTTCGTCCGCCTACCAACCCAATCCATGAAAAATAACATCAAAATATCCACACACATGCTTAAAGCCTGAAATGGGAAGAGTATTTCTTTGCTAATATATTGTTGCAGGTAGGGTTGGTTTGAGGGACTTTGGTAGTTTTCAGTGACCTGCTTTGAGTGATAGCATAAGAATTAACTCTCAGTAGGATATAAGCTTGGGGGTAGTGGTCTGGTTTTGGTGGAAGTATAAAGAAAACTTGTTGTCTCACTGGAGAAGAATCTTCAGAATTTCATACAAAACCATCATCATCAGTTCTTGGTTTGTGTTCAGAGGCAATGCTTAAATATGTCAGCCTTTGGAGAGTAAGCTCCCCCTTCCCCTTGGAGCATGAACTTGGATTTGCTTTACAGTCATATTGTTCATCAAATTGCAGTAGTAATTGTAGCAATTAAAAAAAAAAAAAGGGCAAAAAAACCAAAGCAAAAACAAACAATGAAGCTTTATATCAAATAGAGCCAAACTGTGCTTTGAAGGTGTGAGGGGTAGGTTGCAAAGCATGGAGGCTAGAAGAATTCTCTGTCCACCACCTTCTTGGTATTCTCTTGTCATGTTAAAGACTAACGTGGTGGGGCAAGGGGGGCTTAATCTGAAACACCATTCTGTGTAAACAATGACAGGATTAAAAAAAGGAAAAAGCAAAGCTCAACTGTCAAGAGTGTTTAGTGGCTGCTGCTTTTTAGGGATGACTGAAATGACTTGTATACATTTGCATTTCCCCCTTAGCACCTCTATAAACCCGTGCTCATTTCCATGCGTGGCTATTTAGTGAGCAGACTGACTGGCGTGTGGTGGGGTGCGATGAAATGCAACGTCCCCTGCATTGGCAGGAACTGTAGTCACAAGGAAAAAGCAAACGTCACCGTGGGTGCTCCTTGCACGGGACTGCCCGTGTCCGAGAGGTGTTCTGAGTCTCTTGTGGCTGAAAGACAAGTGTCCTGAGCTCTTCGTAATGAGACAGTGAAACCAAGCGCTCGCTTGACTCAATGAAATATTGATCAAATGGGCCAAGCAGTTTGCTTTGGACTGACTGACATTCAGGGTGCAGCTGGAGCATGTTGGGAGAGGATGCGGCTGTCATGGTCCAAATAGGTATTGCTTACACTGACTTTAGATGTCTGGCAGGCTGTGGAGCTCAGGTTCTCACTGGTCTGGAGACTGTTTGGAGGGTCGAAATCTATGATTTAGGAGCCTGCCTCTCCGGATTTTTCTACAGATTTCAGCTGAGATGAATCCAGTCAGATGACATAAATATGTTCCGCTGGTCTCCTGTGAGATGCTCAGGAAAGAAGATCAAGATTTATTTTTTATAATTCAAATCATGAAGTATTTGAGCAAAGAATGCAATATGCAATTGGGGAGATATTTGGCTTTTTGTTGTTGAGGGAGGGGAGGACTTTGCTCATGACTTTGCTACTCACACAATACTGTTTTTCCACCAGTATTCCCACTTGGTGTTGCTTGTTTTGTGCTGTGCAATACTTTGACATTAGTTTAAAATGAAGAACAATTTTATGCTTAAAAACAAAACAACTCTTAACATAGATTTTCTCTGGGCTGTGATGTCAGCTGGTGTGGGAGAGATGAAAGACTGTTGTACATTTTCTAGAATGGACCTTTTTGTAATGTAGATGTGCTTTTCCACTGTTCTTCCAGTATAACAATTTGAAAATACACAGCACTAAGTATTTGGGGCAGAATTCTCACATTTTATTTAAAACTTACACAATGTCAAAGCCCCTAAAATTTTGTGTAACAATAAGAAGATGAAGTGGTTGGTCATGATCCACAATGCTTAAAAACTCTGATGTGCTTTGACTGATGGTGGATGTGTGCTCTGTAACACAGCTTTGAAGGGTGTATTCTGCTCTATGTTTTGCCTTGTAAACACTTCAAGAATGTCAAGGCTTGGAAGAGTGTACTACAGTGTCTCTAATACACCCCTTTTCAGGTTGTCAGCTTTTGCCTCTAATGATTATTGCAATTAATCTATTAAGGGGGAATATTCGTCTCTGGAAACCAGGATAGCAGCTCTTCAGCACAGCTGAACTAGGTGTTACGACTTTTCCTAAGATGATGCTATTCAAGATATGTTTGTCTTACCAGCATTTGCAAATATGTTGGCTCTCTCTGGCTGTAGTGAATATGATAGCAGATGTTGTTTGACTCTCTTCATTCAAGCAGGGATGTGTAGTCTAGTGTTTCTATCTCAAATCAAGGAATGACTAAGAGCTAAAGAATCCCGGTGTAAGGAGTGCTATTAAGTAATCATTTTTTCCTCTGTGAATAAGAACATCTGCACAGGGTGAGGCAGCTGTAGCTGTGGTCTGTTGAGGTACTCAGCAAAAGGGGGATGGTGATGGGGGATGTTAACATTCACAATAGCAGTTCTGGTTAATAACTTGGTGTTGTGTCTGTGTCTTTGTTTTCTTTCTGCTTGGAGCTGCCCACAGGGTGGTGAGTTGGGAGGGGAAAGAAGAGCCCTGTTGAAAGTTGCTCAGTCTAACACAGTTTTAAAAAAGCAATAACAACAACAACAAAAAACCCCTCTAGCTTAATGTGGACTGAACTTCCCATGAAAATTCTGCCTTAATGAGCTCGGGCCCCTCAGCCCTGCTTTGTCCCTGTCAGCAGGTGAGAAAGAGCTGAGGTCTCTGGCGTGGGTGCCCTGGCTGTGACCCAGGGGCTCAGGGCCCCGATTAGTTCAGCTCTTGTGCTTTTGGCGGGAATAAGAATGAGCAAACATCTTGACTTGGGGCCTGGATGTGTTTGTGCTCCTCACCTGCAGGTCTGTGCTAGGGCTGGCAGAGGCATGTGTCCAGGAGCTGGGGAGGAAAGGCACAGATTTAGGTCTGTCCCAGAGTGGAGAATGAATTGCTCAGAGCAACTATTACATTGGAGTGTCCAAGATATAGCATATTTAATAGTGGTGAAGTTCTGAAAATTACTTGCAGTTTAAAACTCTGTCGTGGGTTTTAGTTATTGGTTAGTATTTTGTCAGCACTTCGTGGCAATGACTTTTGACTGTGTCCCAGCATTGCTCGTGGTGCACTGACTAGCTCAAAGGGAAAGCTGCTGTTAAGCAGGAGACCATCTGTGTTAATAGTATAGTGTTATCACACTCAAAACTCAGCTTTTGTGATTGATAACATTATCACCCTAGACCTGTCTCATTAAAAAAAAAAAAAAAAAGAAGTAAAAAAAACAACTCCCCAAAACAATCTGTATCCTTATCTACCAAATTCTGAGGTCAATTTAATTTTGTCAGAGGTGAAATTGAAAAGATGTGGAATTTTCTTTGGTGAAGTCCCTGCAGCTAGAGCATAGATCCTAATTAACCTGCCAATAATACAAAGGCTGGGGGAAAAGCAGCAGCACTTTGTGAAGCAAGAGGGGCCCCTCCATGTGGATATCCTGGCAGGCTAATTGGCAGCCCCATAGCTGGGATCCAAGCAGAGAGTGCTTTGCCTCCTGCCTATCGGTGGGGCAGGGGACAAAGGGGAACTCATGGTACTCGAGCTACAGATGAGAGGACTGTGATTTCTGCCCTGGTGTCCTCCCGCATAACTCCTAGTGCTCTTCACCCATACCTGGGAAACCATACAGCTGTGCTAATGCCATCTTTCTGAGTCTTTCCTTCTCAGTCTCAAATGAAGAGTATTTGTTAGGGGAGCAATTCTGCTACAGCTCCTACAGTGTGATAGGAGGCAATGGGGGCAAATCTATGTTTGGCAATAAATAGCAATGCCAGGATGGTTATTTGATGGATCCAAGTCCTGCCCCAAGCTCAGTGAAAGGAGCTTGGCTGTGTTGGTGCTGTTGCATCCAAGAGATATGTCTGTGGAAAAGTTTTTTTTTCCCCTCCCAAAATGCACGGAATGGGAGCAGAATGCGCTGGGGAAGGAGGTTCTCTGCTATCTTTTTCCTTCATAATCTTCCCCCTTCCTGCATTTAAAAACAAACCAGCTCATCATCTTGCTTTCTTGTTTTAAAAAGCTATTCTAACCTTCCTGACAATATTGTTCAGAACCAAGAACTGTGCTCTGATGTATTAAAATGCTAATGATGCACAAGAAGTCATAAAACAGTGTTAAGTGTGTAAAATTTTGAGTAACTCCCATAAAAAGCACTGCAAGGGATGGCTAATCACTCTGCATTTATGAGTTGTCTTGGAATTAAATGGCAATATTCAGCTGAATCTGTCCACTGCAACAGCCTAGAAAGAGATAGCATTGCATTGCGTTGCGTTGTGGTGCAGTGGGAGGCTGGCAATCCACGCTTGATTAATCTGCTCCTGCCACAGTGGCATCACTCCAGGATTTCAGCAGGTTTGTAATGGATGAGTGCATTAAAGAGCCCCTGGGTAACTGAGACTATGCTTGAGAGCCCGAGGGGGGAGGAATCAGAAAGGATAAAGGTTGCTGACTCAGTTTCTCTTTCTTATGTTAACATCATTTTTCCAAGCGGGCTTAAGTGATTCCGTGTTCAAGGGAGCATTTTAAAATGCCTCTCTGCCTTGCTAACAGCACCAGAGCTGTTTTGTGGGGTTTTGACCAGCTGTGTTATTTAAGCCTTTTTGTTTCCCAGAACTTTACCCCAAAAGTGTTGTGATCTTCAGATCTGACAAACTGACTCTTGGTTCCTAGCTGCTGAACTATGCTGAGTCTTACTGCATTAGAGAGGAGTTGGAGCCAGACCTCCCTTGGGTCTGGTCAAGCGATCCTCCAAGCCATCTTCTTTTGAGCAGATTCAATTAACTAGTTGGTAAAAGTGTGTAGAGGTCTCTGAGGGCTGACAATAATTTGCAGTCCAAAAGGTCTGGAAATTATTCCAGCCTTAAGAGAAACCATTTCGGGAGGCTACTTAGCATTTTCAGGGTTGATTGTCTTTTATTTTCATTTTCTGCATATGTTTAATAAAAAGGCAATTGCAGCTAAATTGAAACAAATTCTTGCGTTCAGGACTTAAATTTATCTTTTCCTTTCTTTCAGTGGCTTACTTATAGTTGTCTTGCTAATGCACTTAAGTTCCACTCTTTAAAAATGTATTATCTGTTTTATTTTGTGAGAGGTCATCGGTTTCACAATAATGTATAAAACTGAAACCAAATCCTCCTGCTTGCAGCTGCAGTGTTAAATAGAGCATCATTGTCATGTGGTGAGCGTGGCTGTCAAAACACTTTGGGCAAAGTGGGTAACATGAACGGTTCTTCTACGTTAAATATTTATAGAAGAAAATGCAAACTCGGAAGTCTGCCAGCAGACAGACATACTGCTTAAATACATTGTTGTGTTGGTGGGGGCACGAATCTTTGCAATGCAGTTTTAGGAAGGCAGCGAGTTGCTTCTCTGTGCACACAGTCTCCACAGTGTACTTTTTTTACACATAAATATATATGAAGAGCAACTGGAAGTTTAAAACTTTAGAAGAAAAACAATAGCTCTATGCAAGTGATTTCCCTGCCAGCTGCCTCTGAAACAGTCCATTCTCTTTGCCCACTGGTCTTCTGCTTACAACAATCGTAGCAAAAGCTCAACACAAGCCCTCTCTTGCATGCTTAGCCTACAGGGCTGGCATGTCTTTATTTCGGGTCCTCTAGTGCAAACAGGTGGTGAACTACAAGCAGCGAGATACTGAGGAGAAAACCATGTAATTAAATCTGGCACTGTAGTATAATAAATCTCTGTTGTATTCTTTAGCTTTCTAGACGCCTTTCGAGCAATACACAATGGCTGTGATTAATGACTATTGTATTGTCTTAAATAATAAGCTTGAGCCTTCAGATGGGTGACATAATTTACCCGTAA
The DNA here is from genome assembly GCF_000691845.1 of Merops nubicus. NCBI lineage: Eukaryota > Metazoa > Chordata > Aves > Coraciiformes > Meropidae > Merops > Merops nubicus. The sequence continues at coordinate 21,182 of NW_008622591.1, read as the reverse complement.
TGAGTGTCAGCTTCATGTGTTTGATCTCAGTGCTTTGAATTTCAGCGTCATTGTTGCCGTGTCCTTGAGAGATTGTTTTATGCTGAAGAAAACCAGTAAAGGGGGATGGGAGGCAATTTCTATGAGAGTGTGAAAAATCCAACCAATCTGTTGATCTGAGGACTCTGACTTTGTTGTTATATCTGATTTTTAAATTTGCAAGATGAAAGGAATGGCATCGTTCTTAAACTCAATCCACTGTTACTGAGAGGTTTTCTCTTTGACAAAAGTATTTCGTGCTGGGAGGTGTCTGTTGCTAGTACCAGTGGTGGGTGTTTCCTTTTGTGTCAAGATGCACCGAAAACCCACAGCAGGGAAAAGGCTTTTCAATCCTTTCCACACTATTGCCCCATCCGTCATCTCCTCAGCAGGCTTTTCTGCTATTTTCCTCCCTTGACTGAAGGCAGCAGCTCTTTGATATGAGCTCCTCTTTCTTCACATTTCTCTTTCTGTTGCCTGGGTTTGGCTGACACAAGAAAAAACATTCCCCTTCCTGCAGCTACCTGTGAAGAGCTTTCCCCATCTATGTGCTGTGCATCTGCACAGCACTTCAGCAGAGATGGGAAGAGAGGGCTGAGAAACTACAAAGCACATCAGACCTAATTATTCAGCTAGCATAAGGGCCTTTCTTTCCTGCTCAGGATATTTACTCTTCGCTGTGTGGGTAGTTTGAGTGACGTGGTGTGCTGACTTCAAAGCCCTCGCCCAGCGCCGCGTAAGCGCTTCCAACCCAAATCCCTCCTCCTTCAGGCAGCCTGGCCCAAACAGGCAGCCCCGGCGGCAGGGGTTGGTAGGGCTTCTAAACCAAGGATCAGCGCAGACTCTCCCCCGGTCATTATCTTTGTGAGGCTAGTGGGAGAAAAGGGATTTAAAATCCCTTGCCCTTTCCTATTAAGTCTGACTCATTTTGTCTGGTTTAGCACTGTGGTAGAAAGAAATATAATGGATTTGTTAGGGTCAGTGCTTCACAATGTGACGGTTGACTTTGGTGGGTAATAGGGCCTAGTTTGCCACTCCAGACAAAGGATTTGTAGGTCTTGCAGGCTGCCATCTGTTTCTAAAAGCAAGTTTTTGTGGAAAAGGGATGCAGCTTGCATGCTGAAAAAGTTGTTTGTTTTTTTTTTTTTCTAGAGAACTGCTAAGCCTTTGAGCTTTTAATTTCAAAACTGCACACAGTTTGTTACTAGCAGGGCTCCCTTTTTGCCCTGCCCCAGGCAAGCTGGCCATCCAAATATCATTAGTGATGGTGTAATGTCTTCTAAAATACTTGTGTTTTAGAACACACATACTCATTCTCCAACTGTGTTCTATTCTTCTCTCCAGCTCTCACCCGAGCTCTCTGACATGCAATGTCTGGCTACATTCAGGATGTTTGCATTTTTCTGGTATATAAGTGTATAAGGCACAGAATGGAGAAGAAAGAATGTTCAGTCTTCACTTGAGTTTTCACTTGTGCTAAAGTTTTTGTCTCGTGCTTTATTAAAAACAACAGGGGAAAAAAAAAAAAAGCTGATAATACTTTACACCTCTCATCCAGACTGAAAAGTCCTGCTTTCCTGCAGTGACTCCACTGCAGTCTCACAAATAAAACGGCCAGCCAACCTGTAGGGCTTAGACATGCTGACAAGTATGATCTATTTATGTGCCACGTGTTAACCTGGCTGTTAATGGATTGTTTCTATGTATAAGTACAGGAGGTAGCACAGAGCTGCGCAATCCAGGTCTGGAGGGCAGGAAAACATCCTGCTGCAGGACTTAGCAAAAATAATGAGTAAAACCTCTGCAGTTTTCTTCTTTCTTGCTGGAGACTAAGAGGACTGCCAGTGCTGATAAGGAGGTCCTTGCTCAAAATCCTATCCTGGCCATTAATTTAGACAGTTGCTCTCCTGTTGCAATATTGAGGGGGCTGGCGGGGTGTATGTTTGATCCAGTCCTTCTTAACACTCCTATGGTGCCTTTCTTTTTTTATGATACATTTCTTTTTCACTAAGGAGAGTGACTGATGTGGCTGCTGGAGCTGGGTAGGTTTGCTTGTGCATCACTGGATAAGGAGCTGGAAGTGCAATGCTCCCCATGTTGTGGCAAGGAAATTAATACGCTGACGATGAATGTCAAATTAAGACTGTGATGGCAGCCAAAAGAAACTGGCACCTTCCACTCACCCCCCAAATACAGCAGCCCATGTACTGTGCCAGAAAGGCCTGTCTTGGTAGCCATCCCAGGCATCTTGGCACCCTCCTGCAAATCAGCATTTGCCACCAACACTTTTTCTTTATTTCTGCCTGTTGCCAGCCCCTAGCAGAAAGCTGGCAAGCTATGTGGGGACTCATGCTCTCTTTGCTATATTTCTGGTTGTACTTCTAATCAAACTTTTTTCCAAACTCACTCCGAGGCCTGGCAAATGGTGTGACGCTGGGGGCTGGCACAGGTGAGGGGGCTGCTGGTTTGCCTGCCCTGCCCTGCTTGCTACTGGGCAGAAAGCATTGGCTATGAAAGCTGCAGTTATTTACATGTACATTTGGAAGGCTCTGAAGCAGTTTAGCTCTGAGTGGTTTCAGCCTGCCTAATTGGGAAGGGGAGGAGCAGTGTGCAAATGAATGCCTTCCATTTGAGTTGATTTAGAGCTGTGGATGGAGGTGCTGCTGTTTTTGTTTGATAAACGTGATAAACCTCATCTGCTCGAACAGTGATTTCAATTGGAGGAAGATAAATTGAGGTGGGGAAGGAAATTAGAGGGCACAGGCTCAAGCTTGAGCAGGAAGGTTATTTTAATAACCTTGTAAGAATGCATGTTGCTTTGCTTCAAGATGAAAACCAACTCTGTAAAGCATTTAAGGGAAAAAGACAGGGACCTCAAGTTGTTCAGGTATGTTTGAATATAATATTTGAATATATTTGAGATGCCTCCGAGAAGCAAACCAAATTTCAACCAACAGAGCAAGACAGTAACTTCCTTGTGGAAACAGGCAGGCTCTCTGCTGGACTTGCATTTTCAGTCCTAGAATGAGAGCTTCCTGTTTGTGCTATCCAAGATACTGGTTAGTAAAATATGCTGACAAAAAGGAGGAATTTAGTGCAGTCAGGGGAAGAATGATGTAGTTTATCTGTGGGCATGGGTGTGCCTTTTTGGGTGTGTGGAATTCCTGCCCTGGGTTAAGGGACATGGTGTATGCTTCTGTGGGACCCAGGGGAAATGGCTTTCAGTGCAATGAATAGTGTTTGGGGAGTGTGTGAAGAATAGGAGCAATGGGCACAAGTCTCTTTCTAGCTTGAGGTTATCTTTTAGGTTTGTTTTTTGTTTGGTGCGTGGCACTAAACTGGCCCAGATACAAAACTTGAGCTTAAAAAGCACATTAGAAGTGAAATATGGACTGCTGTTTGGGAAAGCAAGAAATTTGCAGAACAACTTGCAGAAATTTGTAGAGGAGAAGTCTGTAGCCTAAGAAATAGGCAAAACCAGTAAGAGACCTGATAGTTTTTTCCAGTTTATAAGGGGAAAAAAAGGTTATCAATGGAAGAATAATGAGTTGGTGATGCTAAAAGTCAAATAGTTTCACAACACCATCAAAAATCCTTAAAGCAAAAGTGTATAATTCCTAGGAGGCCGAAGATGGTGGTACCTGTTCTTTCTCCGCGTTAGTGGGGTAATGTGTTTGTGGGTACAGATGCGTGTGCAGATCAAGTTCCTCTCTTCCATCACAGATGAAGGGACCTCAAATAACTCAGGTTAGTAGAAATTTGACTTTGTGCAGCTTTTTCCCTTTTCCTTTCATGGAAATGTAATGGCTTCTTTTGTGTGTTCTTTCTGCACCAGATCTGGGAATTAAATAATGATGATAATGTTTGCATAGGGTGACCGGTCAGTGATCTGAGCAAAGCAGCCTATTTCATTTGGTGCTAGGCTCCTTAGAGATGAAGAATGTGCAGTGGCCTTTTTTTTTTTTTTTTTTTATGGTACATGACAACTAATTCTAATCCTTGTTCAGGACCCTCATTACTCTGCAAAATCCTACTATTCCACTAGGAATGATCCTCTAAATATCTCCAAAATTTTCACTTAGGTTAAGAGTAGAAACTTTGACACTTGGTTTCCTCTCTCTGTCCTCCAGTCCACTAACAGAAAGTTGTGGAAAAATGAAACAAGAAATCAGCGTTTTATTTTTCTGCATGTGTGTTCATATTAAGTCAAGATAATGTTCTTGATTTCCTTAGGACTCTTGAGTATAAAATCCATATTTTAAATCTATGAGGTAAGAAGTAACAAGACATTTAGCAGAGTGCTTTTGGTAAATGTTTCTAAGAGGATTTGTTGAGATAGGTGACACATAGGGATGACCCTATATATATATATATAAGTATTTGTACTACAAATAAACTAATGTCAAATGTCTGAGAGACCAAATCATGGTATTTTTAAAATGGGTAGAGCACTTATTTTCTTGAGATACAGTTCTGATGCAGAGTCATCTACCACAAGCTTATCCAAAAGGCTTGGTTTGTGCTGTGAAAGCACAAGCTCGGTTACATCCAAATTCACCAAAATGTTCAGTGGTCTTAGAAGTGACTACTGGCTGACAGCTGTTTGTTTTTTTCCCTTTCCTGTTGAAGGTAGCAAGCGGTGTGCCACCAGCCAAGGTGGTGCTTTTCAGGGCTGCGTGGCCTTTGTCCCTGGGGTGTGGTTACCACCTAGTTCTGCAAGGTGATAGGCTGCAAAAGTTGTTCTGCTGTTGGGGCGGTGAGTGAGGACCAAGTTAGACACCTAGGAGAGGTGGTGATGGCTCCTGCAGCACTGGCAAAGCAGCGACTGGAGGAAGATGGGATTTGTAACTGTTTGTGACAAATTCTAGGGAGATGCACCACTCGATCAGGACTGGCCTGTCTGGTGACACTTACTGCACAAAAAGACTCAGATGAACTATTGTGCTAAAAATCTTGTGGGTGGGAGCATGGAACAGATTTTGAAAGTTTTCAAAGACTTAAGCTCATTCACTGATATATGAAATGCTTTCCTTTTAAAACAAGTTTTCTTATTCTTCAATCTTTTACTCTTGTATTGGAATATGAACAAATAAGGAGAGGGCTGTTTGAGGACCTGTAAGCCTTTTTTGCAAGAGGGAATGTGTTGGAAGAGACCTCAGAGGGCTTGCTCTGACAGCAGTGGATACCCTTTAGAAGAGTCTTTTGCTCTGCAAGTTTCACCTGTCTCCATAATATTTAACCTGTCTAGGAGGAAAAAGATCTTACAACTCTCCTTGCCTTCTGTCTTACCTTGCTACATCTCCAAAGGAAAGTAATTTCTTCTTTGAAATGTAACAATTTAATGTAACATGACTAATCATAGTTATTGCCATATGCTGTATTACTGGGTTAAATTTATTTGGAAGGCGAACTAAAAACTAGGTGATCTCATCCAGGCAATCCCATGTGTTGATTAAGTAGCTTGAGATGGAAATGTTGTACCATGCTGCGTATAAATGCCTGCCCAGGTCACCAGAGGGTCAGCCTAGCTTACCAAAGGGTCAGCCTTATGCCAGAGAGGATTCAGAGTGCTTCTGTTACCCATTAACGGTGGGTAAATCCTTTTTGGCAATTCCTGTCCTGGTCAGATGTATGATCCATCTTGTCTAATAGCTGGTATATGCTGTTGTTATGGAGCATGATTCATTGATGGTGTTATAAAATAACTGTCTTTAAGGGGGGCATGTCTTCATCAACCTTGGAGAGGCTGATTTACATACTGGAATGGCTGGGAACTTGTGTGTGTGCACATGCATCCTTCTGCAGTGCCCAGTGTGCTGTGATGGGTGGATGTGGGCAACAGCCAGTCAACTTTTCATTCTATACTGGTATTGAAGGGAGTTTTCATTTTGCTCTCTCCTATGTACCCAGAGTTCTTCTCTTCATGAGCATCCCCAGCCTGTGAAATAATTCAGGTGATGCCTGTATAACTTTGTTCAGTTTCTTTCATGGATGGGATTTATTCCCATCCCTGTATTACATTTCTATTGCAACTTTTAACCTTATTTCGGAATGTGGTTTTGTCAAAGTGAGGGGAGTCATAGCTTGTTGAGACATTATGATGTTTGGTAGAGAGAGAGGAGGATTTAGCTAGTTGGATTGCTTCCTTGAGGCTGCTAGATTGTCCTTCTGAAGACTATACTGGTACAGACAGATTTGGCATTTTTTAAGAATATGCTTACTGCTCTTTTCCACAATATTAGGGAAGTGTTCCAGGAAGATGGTAGGCCACTCCAGTAGTCCAAGAAACTGCAGCAGCACCAGTGCTGCATTGCCCCTGAGAGGGAGCCAGTGCACCCTGCCATTTTGCAAACCTGTATCAAATGATGCAGCAGCTTCTCACCACATGGTTACTCATGCTGAACAAGCCGTGGTCCTTCAGAGGCAAGACTATGAAGTAATAAAGTATTAAGCAGATTGAAGTTCAATGTAACCACTGTGTTAACCAAAATTGCTTTGCTATTTAACGCAAAACCAGCTGAAATAAAGTGATGGACTTGTCAATATGGATTTTATTCATTTGCAAATGATTCCATCAATACTTTGCTCTTTGAGGTATTAATTTTATCCAGTTCATTTGTTACGTAGCTATTATTTCCCATCAGGCAGTTTCTGTCCGCCACAGAAGGCAACTTCCTATAGCAAGACTCAGCTTATCAGTGTTGCTCACTGCAGGCCTATCAGTGAGGAACACACATCGTTGTTTATAGGCCTCCAGCTTGGGCGTGCTTATAGAAGATGCCTGGAAAAGCCCCCAGAGTCCTTCTAGGAAGAGCAAAAGAGTTTCTAGGTACCATTTTAATTTGTGTTCTTGTGTTGTGGTTGGCTGAGGATTCAGCAGATCTGCACTTCTGAGCACCTGTGTCAGCACAGGCTGACAGAAGAGATTTGGGGTGCTTTCCTCTAGAGTCCTGCCCATTGGCTGCGCACTCTTCCCTGCTGTTCCCTTGCCACGTCTCTTTTCTAAGCAGTATCCCTGAGGTGTCCCTCCAGAGGAGCAGTGATACCAAAACCTTATCTTCTGACAAGAATTAATGCACGGTATCTGTGGGGTAAAGGAAGGAGAAAGTCCTCTTACTAAAGCTCTCCTCACAAAGGGGAAGCACTTCAGCTGTTTAAAGGAAGCTTGAGGTCCCAAGCCTACAACAAGTCTTTCATGGAAGAAAAAAAGATATGAAGGGAAATCTTTGAAAGTTGTGTGAGTGTCTGGCATGGGTAGGATTTGATGCTGTGTAGCATTTGAGTAGCTTCTCCTGGGCTAGTCATCGTTCATGAGAAGATTAAATATCCTTATGGTAGAAAACACAAGCTGATGTATCTTTTCAGTGTCATCCTGTAGTTCATAATCCAAGATCTTGCCACGGCTTCGGTGCACAGGGACAAACCTTTCAGTTGTGTTGCAAGGCCCATAGCAGCTCTAATGGGCTGCCTGAAGGAATGCATTCTCCTAGGGCAGAACACAGGTCGCTGCTTTGCTGTGCCTTGGAGAACTGCATTACCTGGCTGAAAAAAAGGCTTTTGCAAGCTGCAGAAACTATTTGGTATTGCGTGGCACAAGGTAGTGCAGTACATTGTGAAATATTAATTTAGAACTTAAAATCTTGCTTTAAAAACTTGTTAAACTTTAATTACAACAAGCTTAGTTTATGCACCTCATTAAAATGTTAGAACCTGATGTTCACTGTGTGAGTTCAAGCAGGAGATTGCCCTGAAATATGCATGCAAACAGGATTTCCCCTGCTCTTCTCCTTCAGAAGAGTAGGGAGGAAGCATCAGAAAGTAAAGAATGACATTAGCAGTGCCAGTCACAGGAATCCACATGGATTTAAGTCACTGCATTTGTATTCACAAAATAGCTTGCCCCAGGAGGTAAAATGCAATTGTTCATCACCTTCTCCTTAATGAGGCCCATAAATCTCTCTGGCCTGATGAAAGCTGCAGAGCACAAGAGGAACTTTGATTCTATAAGCAGTTACAAGGGTCAGCATGAGACTGAGGAAGTCATCATCCACAGTCCCAGGAATTGTCCCTATCTTTTATCCAGCTGGGGATCAGTCAGGTATTTCACCAGATGATGTTGAGCTCATCCTAGTGAAATGAGTGGTATCACCAGGAAACTATGGAGTTGCAGTCACTTTATGGGTCTTTTCTGTGATCATTTCACAAGCTTCTTGACTTAGCCAGGTATGACATTCTTCCCTTACTAAAGTGTTCCCAATGGCATGGCACCATTTGAAGTAATGCATAATCATTACTGTAGGCTCTGAAGAGCTGTATGTAGTGATTGACTTGGCCATGCTTTGAAGCACCCCATTTACAGCTAGGTGGTCCATGTCTCTGATGTGGAGAACTTGGGCACTGTTGCATACATCTCTAGGAGGACCTTTTGTTCTTGTTTGCAGAATTATGGTTCAGTGGTTCTGTAAATCTGGTAGTTCTCTTCACTTAATCCTTTATTTAAATATAACAAATACATTAAAAAAAAAAAAAATTAAGTCCCTAGCTCATTGCAGGGATGACTATTCCAAAGCAGTGAAGAGCCTTCGGCTCTTCAGGTGCAGGCTTCTCACTGCTGTAGTTGCCTTGGTGTAAATTACAAATGTAGTCATGTTGACTGGCAGCATGTTATTGGACTGCCTTGCAGTAGTGTGTGTGTGGGGGGAGAGAGTGGGAGGGAGGGCAAGAAATCAGCAGTATCCTCCGAAGAGAAAGTCACTGGCTACACATTTGGAAAACCCACAAATTCCCCTTCGTAAGCCACCTCTTGGTAAGGTAGCTATGGGAAATTTCTTTCAAAACAGAGTAATCAAATATTTTTCATCATTTATTTAATGTCTTCATGTATTTCATTCTTCCCTTTCTTTCTAGTGTCTCGTAACAGTTTTCTTTTGCAAATTTGGGGTCTCAAATGCTAGACAGAATATCTATCTTTTATTGTCAGTTTTTGAATAGGTGCATGTTAAAATCTTTCTTCTGTTATACAAAAAATTTCCACTATTCAGACATTTTAAACTTTTTTTTTTGCCTGTGAAACGACAGTTTCCCTGAACTGTTTAAAGCTGGTGCTGCTTGCTTCCTTTTCGGCATATCCTCCCGTTCCTCCAGGTGTCTTTTTAACAGAAGAGAGTGAAACCATCTCTAAGGCATCACTAGCCTACCATGCAATTCACTGAAGCTTGTGGTGACTTTTATATCATAATTAACTTGCAGTTGTTTAACATGAAAATTTTATATGTGGATCTGAACATAGTGTCATTTACCATCTTTAAATAAAACAGGAACAGGGCTTTGCAATAATAATGAGACTTGTTAGTCAAAAAAAAAAAAAGTGAAAATCTGAAACAGAGATGTCTGAGATCCTTTTGTGCCACTTGTAGCAAAGTAAATTAACTCAGGTACACAGGTGCTTAGAACAAGAAGGATACAGGAAATAGAAACCTTTGATTTCTTTCTTAAAAGAAACCCAAAATTAACCACAAGCACATCTTGTGATGCCTATTTCTAGCCAGTATAAACTCTCTTAGTAGACCACCTGTAGTCTCCTCCTGACAATAATCCAACAGTAAAAGCTGCTGCCTCTGGGTTACATGGGACAACTTGAAGTGAAACGAGCCAGTTTTTCTCTGATGGTACAAAGATCGTAATTCTTAAGCTCTGATGGCAGTTCTGAGGCAATTGGAGGTGACCAACATTATACAGAACATAAAAGTACTGGAGTTATTTCATCTTCACCATCACATCAGCTGTACTTTTGGTTGCAAGGACCTGTGGGGTCCTAGGCACTCCTGAAAATCTGATTACTACAGGCAAAGCAGATAATGGCCTTTGGGGACAAAGCCTCAGCATTATTTTAAAAGTGAGTGTGTGTAAGACAGACCAGAGAGCATCTTTGAGCAGTAGCAATAGGCAGAAAATCATAATCAGACTAGCAATGTGGTAACGATTAGAGTTATAAGGAAAAGAATGAGAATGTGTCTGATCCTTGGTAAATACTCCATGAGTGATGCTAAGGCAGCTTGGAGAACAGTATTCATCTCTTCCTGTCTCTTCCCCAGCCAAAGCCTGTGGAGCAGGGACATGGATGAGACATTAAGCAGATGATTGCAGCCAAATCCTGTCCCCTAAAATGTATGTAGATTCTTAGTGAAGCTTCATTTTATATTCTGCTTCATCTGTAATGTGGCCTCATGGAGATACCTTAATTTTTGTAACTGCTTGAAATATTTCAGCACTCCTCCTGAATTAAGGCAGCAAATTGTACAGATAAATACCAAAAAATGATTTCTATTTCTTTCAATTGTGGACATAATAATTGCTTAAAAATTATCATATCTCCTAATTTATAAAAAAGAGATGTTATCCTTTCCTGTGATGTACAGGCCTGTCCCTTGTAATGAATACTGCATGAATATTCTCCCATCTTTTTTTGACCAGTTTAGTACAGAGTTTTAAACTGCTGTCCAGAGTGACTGAACATGTCTCCAAATATGTTTTCAGACAAGTCTTACTGCTAACGTGTGAAAAGTAACAGATGCTTTAGGGTATCTTAATGTTCTTTAGGAGAAAGGTGTAAATCCATAAGTATAAGGTGCCTAGGTACACCTTTTTGACCCATAATTTTTTATTTCACTTGCTCCTGATGTTGCTCCCTGTAACATCCCTAGTCTGCTTGGGCTATGTGCTTGGTTGGCTTTGTTCCTGTGACTGGATTTCTTTTAAGATAGCTGACTTGTATTTATTCATGTTTCTTGAAAGAAAGGTGGTGAGGCAGAGGTGAGTAATTTTATACTTTGAAGGATTAAGTAACATTTTGGCTATTGAATTTACTGGCTTCCATAATGTTGCAGCGAAGTTATATGATAACTTAGGCCTGTCACTGTTCATCTTGTTGTCTTGCTGCGGTTCGTTAAACAAAATGACAGCTACAGGAAACACATGGTTTCAGTTTTATTGGCACAGTGTGTTAAGCAAGTCGCAGTTTGTGTTCCTAACCTGTTTGTTGAGCCCAGTTTTTAGCAGCCTGTGTCAGTAGGGTTTGTTTGTTCTAGGGTGGCTTGTGTCAGGCATCCCCTTGCCAATTTATTGGCGGGGCACTGCATCTATTTACAACACAGATGTCTTTCTCCTACAATACAGTCATACAGTTCCCATTCAAACTGAGGTTTTTTTTTTTTTAGAGCCATTTGAATGTTTTTAATATTCAAGCCCACTGCAGTCTCATAACTTAACCCACCAACTGAAGTGAAGGCTTTTAAATGAGGCTCTTCACTGTTGTTCCTATGGTTACACTGGAACAGAAACCCGCTAAATAGGAGCCAGAAGGGCACAGAAAATCTTCTAGTAACAGTTGCTATCATTATTGCAACTTTACAATTTGCAATTTATTCTTTCATTTTCTTTTCAGTATTTTGTCTGTAAGTGGAAGTGTATCCTTCTAAAGATTAGCGGCTGCTACAGTTGGAAAACAGTAGCAAAAATATGATGGAACTGACCCCCTGGAAACAGGTTTTTGTTCTGCTTCCAAATAGATTTATTTTTTCCCCTCCTTCTATCAGAATTAACTTAAATTGCAAGGCACTCTTTATGTGCAATTCTGAGAGTTCTTGTGTTAGCTGTAGGTGACTTGCATGCAAACTACAAACCAGTGTCAAGGTACACCTTCCTATCAGATGGTGGAAGTAATCAGTGGCACGTTAACTGCTATTGTGAGGAAATAATACATATTTAAAGCAAACAACCAGCAGTTCCTTGAGCGCTGGAACAAATGGAGCCCAGGTCTCCTGTGGATTTGCCTTGTGCATGATTGATTTTTACCATCTGAGAAAAAACACGAGCCTTTCCTCACAGCTGGGGCATTTCATGGTGTTTCCCTCGCGTCGTGTCTCTGGGGGGAAAGCCCACCTGGCAGCACTAGTAGTAGCTAGGGTGTCTTCCTCCCCCTCTCATCTCTGCTCTACACTCGCCTTTGGGTTGGAGCAGAGGTGTCTGTCTCCCTACTTACCCAGTTTTGCCATCTATTTTTCTAGCACAAGAATGTATCGAATCACCACTGAACTCTCTGGGTGCTCATCCCTTAGGCTCCCTGGAGAGGCGTGTGGGGAGGTCAGGGCACTGGGCTGCTCTTGCCTGGAGGTTGGAGAGGACACAGCAGGGCCTGGGCAGCTGCTGGAGGGATGCAAGGAAGAAGGCTCTTGGCAGTAAGCCATGGGAGTGTCCTGTGTCTCTCCTGACACTCCCCATGTTAGTGAGAAGCTGGGATAGCCCCTCTCCACCTCTCCAGGGTGGTGCCAAGCAGGCAACCAGCTGCTTCTGTGGCACCTGTCCACTTTGGGTCTGCTTTGTTCTGCCTCTTCCCCAGGTGCCCCTTCCTCTGCCTCACTTTCCTTGGGCAGCAGATTGAGATGTCACTTCTCGCTAATGCTGGTGAACGCAGAGTTTGCACTGGAGAGCAGGGTGAATGTTAGCTGTGGGAAGAAGGCATGTTATCTGCTTGGGAACTGACCTCCTGGGGCTTGTTCTAGTTCCTGTTTAAAAACATTGCCCTTGTGAAAACATCCTCAAGCCCTGTGACATGAGAGCAGGCTGAAGTAGGCTTTTGTACTGCAAAAAGCCCAGGGTAATTGGACATCTATTTAAATAACACTTGAGGACACATTAAACCAGAAGAATGTTTATTCTGTGCATTCTCTGGATGCATAAGTTTGCCTTGCTTTTTGTATTATTATAAAGGGTGGATAGAAGATCACCATAAAGCAGCAGCAAAGAAAATAAGATCATGATCACGTAATGTGGACTTTCTTTCTTTTTTATAATCCCATTTGTGACTCAGGTAATGTGCAATTTGTAAGAGCTGTCATACCAAAGGAAAAATTGGAATAAAGAAATATGGAGTTGTAACAGAGATGGCTTGGAAGGGACTGAAAGAAAGTGGCAGGATTACAAATTGTGAATTAGAGGTTTGCTTTCTGCTCTGAATAATTTCAAGCTGTTACTGGAGCAATCCTTGTATCTCAGTGGTAAAATGTCAAGAATACCTGGAGCTAGTGAGGTTAGAAATAGCAAAAAGCTGTTGTGTCACTAGGAGGGAAAGCAGCAAAGCAACAAACTGTGGCAATATATCCCTTTTTTCCAATCATGCTTTATGATAAATGAATTGCTTTTGGTCATGGACTCTGCCCTTTGAGTCAGCAGCTTGGCTCTGACCTGTGGATGTTACCTGGCACTGAGGGGTGGGGCTCCCTGAGGGTTGGGATGCTCTCATCCCCTGTCATGCTGCTGCCAGGGAGACAGCCTGGCTGTGTCCTGCTATGCACAGCCTAGAAGCAGCCACCTCCCCAGTGCCGTGCTGCTTTCTCTAGAATATCCAGAGGACAGAGGCTTTGGTATAGTGATGGTCCTATCATGCCCTCATTTCTGGGTTAGCTACCCTGAAGAAAGGGAATATCTTGTGTCCATCATTTGTCCTGAAATATTCTTTATTGTGAAGCAGCTTGAGGTAAAACCTAAAAGACTTTATTTTTCTAATTATTAAAAAAATCAGACGGTTGAAATGTGGACAACGCAGCTGTAAAGTTGAGAATAGCAGGTGAACAGGGATGAAAGGAAAACCAGAGCTGTTGTTTCTTGGATTGCCTTCTGCCAGCCAAACAGTTGGCTGTCCCTCCCTGCTTTGGAGATCCTCATATCCATCTAACCCCCTGGTCACCCCAAGAACCAGCCAGCTGTGGCGTGGGCTGGTACCTGAATAAACCTCATGTGCTAGAGAGCTGGTGGCAAATCACTAGAGTTTTCCATATGAAGTTTTTAAATATGTATGGGAGGTAGCCATGGTCAATGCACCTGGCACGCTATGAAGTTTCACTTGAAACCAGCAGTGACAGCAGTCAGTCACTCGGGCATAGGGTCAGTCTGAAAGCAATTTGTGCAACTCAGTCATAGGGAATAGCGTAGCAAAGTGATTAACAGAAACTCATTTGTGCCCCAGTTCTCAGAGCGATGATGGAATGACAAAATGCACTGTTCAGCCTGTGCTGGGTCTGAGACTTCTGCTAAGCTTCATCTTCAATAATGTTTTAGTGGAGGTGAATTTCCAGCACTGGTGCAGTAAATAACTCTGCCACGGTAAATTTACTGAACCGTTTAGTGAGGGTCGCTGACTGCTGAGAGACTGGCCTTTTCCCCAGTCTGCTGCTTTCAGGGAAGTAAAATTATGGTTCCAGAAGCTGGTGTTCTATTGGTTTTCATCTTGAGACGATTAAAATTGTCTTCAGTCTTTGATATGGTTACCTTTATGTAAACACAGTAAGTCTTGGAGATAAAATGGAGAACTTCAAAAAAGCTGTTAACTGCTTGAATAAATTCTGAATTTAATAACATATGTCTATATATTGACAAGAGAGAAAAGTTCACTTTGTACTTTCCCCTTCCCTGCTGTGTCCATTTTTGTCTTTTAACACATATTCTTTCTTAATTCTTGGCATCATCAGTAAGACTGTTTCTTTTCCCTATGTGTAAAAGCTGTTTATTGAATGGCTGATGAAGGAAAGTTGTTCAGATAGTGACTTGAGACTGATTTCTGCATAGCTAAGTCCTTCTGCACTGAGTTCCCCAAACAGCTTTAAATACAAAATTCCTTTAGTCTACATCTAGGCGCTGAGGACTACTGAGAAATATCAATTTCTTCTGTTTTCCTACTAGCCAAGCTTTAAGTCTAAGATGAGCCAGCAAAGAGTTTAGTGAAATTCCTTCTTTTGGGAGGATTTTGATGGGACTTGCTTGTGGGGATGGTGAAGCAGCAGCTAGTATCTCTGTCAGTCTTGCTGTGATATTGAGAGCCCTAGTCTGCCTTGTGAAGGGTGACATGCCTCCTTCTCCTGCAGGTACCCAGATAATCAGAAGGTACTGTTTGTTGTCAGAGAGAGCTGCCAAGGCCTTCAGGCATGTGCTTTATTTGTTCTTAGTAAAGTGGAGAAAGGTGCTCCCTTTTTAGTCAAGGTGCTACAGTTGTCCTGCAATTTGGGTATCATGCCTGAGTGGAGAGGAGGGACTTTTTTTTTTAAATGAGTGGGCTGTAAGAAAATACATTAAACCTTATGTTTTTTCTCACTTATGGTTAGTGTATGTGAAGCAGCAGTTCTGTAGCCACTAATAAAGCATCGATTAATCTTTCTTGTAAGTTTTCCTTTTCACTCGTGCAAAGACACAATTTCCTTTCCCCTGTCTCAGCCCTCCTGCTGGTGGCCTTGGACAAAATGAGCTGAAGAGACGAATTTTTCTTCCCTTGCTCTTTCTGCTGTTCAGGGACTCAAATCCTGTTAACAGGAAAATAGTGTGGGGTTGTTTGGTTTTGCTTTGTTTTTTTAATGGACTTTATAATTAAGAGGGCGTATTGCTCTTTTGGAGCATTTTAGGTAACATATGCAATAAACTTAAAATAAGGACTATCTTTCTTTAGATGTCTTTAGTTGCTGGGGTTTCCTTTGTCAGCTAAGCACAGTACTTGGGAGATGGTACCCAGAGCGTTCCCCACAGCTGTCTGGGTTCCACTCCCTGCTCTCACAGTTATTTAATGGCTGGTCAGGAGAATGCCCATGCATGTGAAGCTGGGCAGGGAGCAGACTGCAGAAGTGTTCATTCACTGACTGAAAATCTGGACCACTGGGTTACATTTGAGTTCCTTCTTGCATGTCTCCTTCCAGCATATTAATGGTGCACATCTTTTTTTTTTTTTTTTTTTTTTTTTGTGCAGTAAGCCATTTTTGGTTGTTGTCACCTATTCTGGGAGGTAGGAGAGGGAAATACAGACCCAGTCTCTCCCACCTCCAGCAAGCCAACCCCCCCCCTAAACTGAACAAATTTTTCATGCCTGCAGGCAAGTTTTCTACCTTTCATGCCTTGTTAAAGCAGACTTGCATTCCCTTAGAAAGAAACTGTAGCTGCATTTTGTGAGGGTACTATGCTTGTAAAACACTTGAAGCTTGCTTGCTGGATCAGGCCGTGCAGGGACTGGAAGCCAGGCAAAGTGGTGCCTGAATTGTAGCTAACATGGGCTCATCTTTGTCTTTGGCGGCTGAGGGATGAAATGTGATGAGAAGGAGCATCCTGCAGAGCTGGAGATGCCCAAGGAATTTTCAGGCCAAGAAGGAGTGACTTAACAAATCCATAAATCCCCAGTCAGTGAGCAGCCAACCCTGCAAGCACCAAAAGCCAGGCTTTTCACAGAGAGAGAAGGAAAATCCTGTGGTGATGTATCCACTTTTGGATATGGGCTTAAAGTTTTTCAAAGACCAGAGAGCTCAGCAGTGTTACTTTTCCGTTAAATCCACTTTGTAAGAGTGCCTGAGAATTACCAGCCTTTCCAATGATAAGTTTGTGAAAGCAGGTCACGTGCAAGTGTTGCCTCTGCGCACATGCTGCCTCTGGGAAGAGGATGGATTCTGTCATTCATGTCCAGAGATCTGTGCATCTTGCTGCAAACAGAGGTGATGTTTTAGATCAAATCAATAGATAACTCCTGAGGAGGAAACCTTCCAAATAGGATACTCTTTGCATTTTAGAAATTAACATCATAGCTAATACTAGTATGCAGGTGCTTACTGACAGCATGCTGATAAGGGCATAGTATTTTAGAAACTTCTGTAGCTTTGTGTATGCTCTTTAAAGCATCTCTGAGGTTGCCAGTGTCTTTCACACATGGTGAGCCAGGCCACAGTAGCCCAACATACTGCCCATGGAGGTAAGCAAGGAAGTGTATGCTTAAGTGACGATGGAAATTTCACTTCAGACTACACCAACAGACAAAAAGTATACCCTTAACCTCATGCTAGTCAGGCAGCTTTTGCAGCTATGACTTATGCAGTTTTAGCCAAACCAGAGAACAGGTGACTGAGGAAGACACAAGCACCTTCTCAAAATATAACTTGGTAGTTTCTCTTTAGGTTGACTCTTTAGACTGACTTGACTCTTCCTTCTTTCACTATTTTCCTATCTCTAAACCAAGAGCAGCAACAATCTAAATGAGTTTTTACTTATACTGCTTCTTTCAGTCTTAGAATCATAGGATGATTTGGGTTGGCAGGGACCTTTAAAGGTCATTTCATCCAACCCCCCTGCAGTAAGCAGGGACATCTTTAAGTAAATCAGGTTGCTCAGAGCCCTATCCAACCTGATCTTGAACGTTTCCAGGGATGGGGCATCTGTCACCTCTCCGGGCAACTTGTTCCAGCGTTTCACCACCCTTATTGTAAAATATTTCTTCCTTATATCTAGTCTGAATCTGCCATCTTGGTTTAAAACTGTAACCCCTTGTGCTATCACAGCAGGCCCTGATAACAAGATTGTCCCAAATCAATGAATTGTCCATCAGTTTTGATGCATCCTAATTTTATGTATGTCCTGTGGCCTGGACAGCATGTTGTCAGTCTTAATGATTTTGCACCTAAACACCATCTGTACTTAAATATGTAACAGAATGCCTGTAGAAAGCATGTTGAGTTTTGCTTTGGCAGCGGTCTGGTGATGCCTGTGTGTCTGATAAGCTTTATGGTGCTGCCCAATACCTCAATGGAAGTTAAGTGAGCTGGATAAATGCAGATGATTCCAGTCTTTCAGCGTAGGAGAAAATCAGAACAGGAGGCAAAAGTGGTAGCGAGATGGGGGGCTCCTGATGCTTTAAGGGCACTGAGGGGTGGCTGGAGGCTTCTCTCTTCCTAGAGCTGGAGGAAAAAGACATGGGGAAAAATATGCTCTGAGTAAAGTATGCACTGACTGTCTCTCTGGCTCTGAAAAAGCCTGAAGGCATTCTTCTTGTAATCTTACCCTTCAGGGATCTTTTATTTTTAAAACTCTAGCTTTTACCTGGTCTGGGGTGTGCGTGTGTGTGTTCACTTTACACAACACTTAACACTTCCCCTGTGGCTTATTTGAGCGCAAGTGAAGGGGCCTGACCAAGTCACATCTCACACCTTCAGAGCCAGGTTGGCATCACTGGCTTTTAGGATTTGCTCTGTCCTTCTGTCTCATGCTGGGCTAATTTAGTCTCATCTTGGTAAAAAAGAAAAGGGTCCTTATTCAACAGATTTGAGCTGGAGTGACTGCAGCTGTCGTCTGGTCTGTGCGCAAACCAATTTTGTTCATTCCCTTGCCTGGCAGGAAGCCTGCACCAGAATTGTGTCGGGACTAATCAGCATTAAACCAATGTCAGGAGGCCTTTGGCAAGGCAGGAGCAACAAGGCTGTTCAGGAGGGATTAGCCTAAGTCCTGCCTGGGATGCAGCTGTGCTACAAAAGGCACTGAAACTGTACAGAGTATTTTTCCTGGGCCTTGTTGTGAAAGTCCCCAGCCAACTGCAAAAAGAAGTGGCCTCACAGTGGGAAAGCTGCATGATTTGCTGCATGTGACCATAAGTATGAAAACCAGGTGAAGGTGCAGTGTCTGTGGAGCTATAATACCCAGGAGGCATGGGTGGTGCCTTTGAGCGTGCTGGGCTTTCTTCTCCTGGAGAGGCAAGGTGTCAGCAAATAAATAAGTTCAGCACGTGGCCTCTAGCCAAAAGATGATGTGAGTGATGCTGCTGCTAGTCTTATGTTATACTGTAATAGATGTGTTAGAACTAAACAACATGAAGGCTGGGAGGTGGAAATATTTCTGAGAGAAGACCTGGGGCTTGGCAAGGGTTGATTCATCGTTCTGATACCTCACGGTCTCTGTTTTCCTGCCTGGCATTTACACTCCAGGTTGAGGAGTGCCTCCTGGTTTGCACTGAAAGCATTAAATCAGAGAGATCCCAACTTACTATTTTGCTCCAAAGATGCTGAAATGTTGACGTCTTACTTTGCTTTCCTCTCCCTACAGCTACCGAATTGTCTTTGTAGTTTTTTTCATCTCAAAAATTATTTTTGTCTCACTCCTGAGCACCATGATTTGGCTTTGAAGTTGGCCCTGCTTTGAATGGTGACCTTCAGAGGTCCTTTTGGACCTGATTATTCTGATCCCCTCAATTCTGACCCCCCTGCTTTCACAGGTACATGTTTTGGGTGATCCTACACCTGAAGTTCTCCAGCCTCTCTCTGACTCTGTTCCACATGCTCCTGTTATCCACAGCAGGCACAGCCAGGCTCTAAATGCCTTTTAGGCCTCCTAAACCTCTAGGTAAATCTGTGCCTGCCTAAATCGGCATCTGGCTAAATTTACACGTCAAAACTGTTTTCTAGTGCAAAGCTAAGCCCAAATGAACTTTTGAACCATGTCCCTGCCACATATTCAGAATGTTTTTGTTGTTTAGGAAGCTCATTCAGGGGGAGCAAGCAGACCTTCTGCTTTAAGATGCCCCAATTAATTATAAGCTATGCAACATAAGAAATCCTCTGTCTTAGGGAAAAATCATTAGTAACAAACCTGTCTGAGATGAGTGAACTGAGACCCAGGAACAGAGCAGCTTTATGAGCACTCTCATCACTAGAAAAACCTTTCAGGCTTAGGTGAAGAATGGTCCAAAGCCCCCAGTCCTGCCTTGTGCTTACTCATATGTGAGATAGCACCGATGGGGATCTCGGCAAGACTCCAGCTGCTTGGGGGCTGAGGGTGTGAGAAGATGCAGCCCTGCATTACCAAAGCTAATGTAATGCCTGAACACCTCTCTGCCGAGGTCTCCTCAGGCAGTGTCTGATGGCATGGAGCATTTATAATTAGCCAGAAGAATATCAGGTACCAGTAGCACTTTCTGCAACATCACTTTCCTAGGGAGGTGAAATGGTTTGGGGGATACTCTTAAGTGGGAGTAAAAGGTTAAAAACAAACAAAACAACACCTAATTTTTTTTTTTTTTTTTTTTTTTAACTTGGTACCCAGCTAGGCACTAACAGAAATGGATGGGCTTTCAAAGCATCCTTCAATGCACATCCTTGAATAGACACTGAAGTGGTTGGTCCCCGTATGTGTATGTGCATGTGTAAAATATGTGTGAACTTCCCCAGCTGTGGTATGTCTGATGTTTTTTTTCTTTTTTTGGGGGGGGTGTTGTGGTTTGTTTGGTTTTCTTGTTTGGTTGGTTATGTTTTCTAAATGGTGGCATTTGGGGCTTTTTAGACAGTCCTGGATGAGAGAAGTCTGGCTGGTGTGGAGCTCTGCCCGTGCTGCAGGTGGGCAGGAGAGACTGGGAGGGCTGGCCAGAACCTGGTCCCTTCTTGCTCTTGCCTCCAACACTGCTAGGCAAACTGGACCATAGAGTGACGACCATGCCTCCTCTCTGGTTTCTCCCTTTGCTTTTTACTTGTCATCTAGTAATATCTTACCTGCCATGTTCATGCTGATGATACATTTCATTCTTTCCTTGACAGAAGTGATTGAAAATAAGTGTTTAAAAAAAAAGGGGGAGGGGAAGGGGGCCAGTAACAGAATCTAGATTTGCTGTAACACAACCCTCCTTTTATCTTCTATCCTTAAAGGTTAGTATTTTTTCCTAAACAAGTTCCTGATTTTTCAGAGTGTCTCTGTTAATCTTCAAAAATTACTTTCCCCAGTGCCATTGTTACATGTGGATTCTGAGGGCCTATTTTCATGCTTAATCATGTGCAATGTGCTCTGCTGATGGCCAGTGGCTTCAGGCTGTTATCCTGAAATTGGCACCTCTTGCCATTTCTAATGCAAGAGATTGTTTTTCTAATTTAAGCCATTTGACAAGTTTGAGCCCCCTCGCTGTGGGAGCGCAGATGGCAGCTAAAGGGATGCTGGAACAATTTCTTTCCTACCTTGGTGGTGACAAACTGGGCTTCAGGAGAGAGCAGTAAGGCTCTATGAATATGAACAGATCCCATGTCCCTGACAAACATGGAAGGGATTTGATGCTCCCTGTGACAGCTAGTGCTGTGACCTGAGGTCCTACCTGCTTAGCCATGCTCTCCTGTTTAATCATTATGTCCAGGGCTCCTCTTCTGCCCAGATCTCAGTTTCTTGACTTCTAATGCTCTTATGGAGTTTGTACATGTAATGTTAAACCAATCCCTTCTTAGTTTTTTCGGGCTTTATTTTTATCTTTTTTTTTTTTTTTTTTCTTTTTTCCCCCCTTGTACAAATTTCCAAATGTCATGATCATCTGCAAAAAGGGGTGTTGTGGTTTGAGGCTTGGA
>NW_008622590.1:0-69147 GCF_000691845.1 Merops nubicus | reverse complement strand
GCAGCGGGCCCCAGGGGGGCGTGGGGGCCGGGCCCCCCCGACCTGCTGACTCAGGTACCCGCGGGGAAACCTAAAGAGCGAGGGGAACCCCAAGTGCGTGTCACGCCGGTCGCTTCCTCAGCAGGCCTCTGCCCGGGGAGAGGGGACAGCCATGTCTTCTTCCTTGGAAATGGTGCTTCTCGAGAGCTTTTCTAAATGTAGTGGTGCTGAGAGAAAGGTAGAGCCCTCCCTTACCAAATCTGGGGATGCTGCAGACACGCTCAGGAGTCCGCAGCACTTTCCACAGGCGACCTTTGCAAACTTTCTGGTGCTTAAAATAAAACGGCGAGCTTAAAGGCACTCAGCGTCTCTGGCTTAGCACTGTTGTCCCTTCTAGAGAGAAATTGCTGTCATGTGCTGGGTCTTCCCGCCTTAGCATTTTTTTTATGTTTTTAAACAACTGTCACACTTTAAACTTCCTGATAATTTTTCATTAGCTTGTCTGCCTTTTTTGAGGTCAGGACTTTATCACAGAGTTATGTCATGTATGCTCATGGTGTCCCCTTCTTCTCTCCTGTTTGCGTCGTTCACTTAGAGTACATTTTGCACTGCATGGGACCTCTACAGTAATTGCGAGGTACTTCAGGATTTGGTATAGAAACAAATACTTATGAGGTATCTCATTTACAAATACGTACAGTTCAGTGCATCCTGTGTTGAAAAAAATTGTATTGCTTCCTTTAGCTGTAACTTCCTATAGAGAGACATTTTTCTTACAAAAGAGGGTTCAGAATTAGCACATTAGGGAATGTGTTATACAGCGTATGCGGTCTTTAAGTTCCTGCTGGAAACTATACAACTCTAGGCTTACCTTCTGTGTTCTTTCTGTTGTGGCACACACATTACATCTTTTTCTAGTATGGCCCATTCTTCCTGACAAGAATTTTGTCTGCTGAAGGCAGACAATTGTTAATTAGAAGAGCTGAAAACAAACAAACCAACCTGCAGTGGGCAAAATGGAGAAAAAAAAACAAAACCCAAGAACCTGTTTCTTCACTGTTCATCTTGCCACAGCACACAGACTGACACATGCCTATTGTGTGCCTCCCTATCTATTAGAAATAAAAAATACTTAAAAAGGCTGACAGGCACAACTGGAGGTTCAGTCAGTTTCTATTCTTTTAGTGTTGGCCTTCGTATTAGTCATTCATGTATTATTATTCATAATAATTCCAAGAGCAGTTTTTGTAATTAACAAAAAGAAAAGGTCAGGGAACAGCTTTAATGAAAGAATCATGGGGAAAAAAATAGAGCAATTACTATTTTTGGATGGTCTGTAAGGACCTGGCAGTATCTCTGTAGATCTTCTTGTAGAACCTTACCAGCACATCACATTAATAAATGGCTGACTGTTGTACTGGGTCTTAACAACGTTCTTTCTGAATTTAGGAATAGTAACAATTTACTTAATAGTTGCCTCTTTCCTTCAAATGCTTAAAAAGTGTCCCCTAGTGGCAGTTGTTTCTTAGTTTGGAAGCTGCTTCTTGAGTCTTGGTAATCATATTTAAAATTAAAAAGCAAAACAGAACAAGATTCAGGAGGGGGAAGTAGTGCCTAGTCTTATGTACATACTGTCTTGATTTCTCAACAGTCTTGAAGCACATAGGAAATAATTGAAAGGCTGTATACTTGGTTATGCTGGACACATTGTGTCAGAACTGTTGTGTGAGCATCTTGAGTTGTTTTCCGGCCATGGCAGGAATAACCTCTAGCACCATTCCCCAGTGGTGGAAGCAGTGGGGCAGGGCCCCTAGCTCCCTGGTTTGAATTTTCTTAGGAAGCACTAATACTTGCATCTTGCAGCTTCAAAGGAAGCAGTATCTTTGGTTTCACTTAATCAATATAAAAATGCTGCCTTTTTTTTTTTTTTTTTTTCTCCTAATTTGTAGCTAATATATGATAGCTTTGCCCACTATCTGGTAATGGAGAAGGGTTATGACAAAGACTTGCTGACTCTCGCTCCAGACAACTTAGACTTCTGGTGAGTAGGTTGAAAATAACAGAAACTTTCTTTATGCTGTAACTTTTACAAAACTTGGAAAACAGCTTCTCTTATTTGGTGGTCATTGTTATGATTGTCAAGCCCAATAGATAAATCCAAAATTACAGTTTTAAATACTTGTTCAAACAAGTATTTGTCATGAGATATTTCTAATGTCATATTTTGAAGAGAGAACTGAGCATTGAAGCTTGCTCTGTCTGTGCTTCTGGCTGTCTAGACAAAAGCCTTTTAGCGTGACTTACTCTCTCTTTATCTGCTTTGTTCTCCATCTTCAGTTCAACTGGTAAGTCCAGTAACCATCAGAATTTAGTCATCTTTATTGTGACAGATCAGTGCCAGGAGGTGGCCCTTAGGTGTCACATCAGGCACAAAGCTGTGGTGCAGGAGACTAAAATGCAACTTTCTGCTCTGAGCTCAGTGGTCTCTGAGCAGGAGTTCGAACGTGAAACTCTGATCTTCCAACTTTAATAATTATTGTCTAGGCCATGGTAGTAGGGGCTTGAAGGCAAGGTAATCATTAACGTTTTTTAGGAGAAACATAGGGTTGGTTTTGGTTTTTAAGTAATTACTTAATTACTTTTTTTTTTTGTAATTAAGCATTATTGTGTAATGGTTCTGATGAGGTGTTTTTGCAGTTCATCTTCTGACTGGATAGTTTCCAGTGAGACCGATTTCAGCTTTCATCATTCAAGCCGTGTATCCGTATTTCTCATATTTTGAGGTTTCTGATGCAAGAAATCCTTTTAAGATTTAGCTGTCTCAGCCTCAGTCCCTTATTGGAGCTGGAGCTCCTTTTACATGGACTTGCAAGCCCACAGTGCTGGTAGCTGTGTGTTGGTGCTACTCATCCAAGCGTTATTTGCGAAAGGCTGGGGTCTGCTTGCTGCCTTCATGGCTTATCTTCTTTCCTTTGGGTACCTTTTAACAGAGGATGAAGATGACATTACTTTTTCAGTCTTGTTTATTCATTATTATTTTAGCCACTGGACTCTGAATTAATTTTTCAAACAACCTAGGTGAACATAGATTCAATTATCTAGACAGTACAGATTTATTGGGAGAGTTAGGAATGCTTGTTGAGTGTCTGTCCTATGCTGTCAGCTGTTCGTGCTGGCCAGCATGGCAATGCTGCTGCTTGAGGTGTTCCTTGGACATTCAGTTGCCTCACTTAGAATGATGTTCTACCCCCTTCTCCCTTAATGATTGGTGTTATCAGTCTAGTAATAATAAGTAGGGGAGTTCCCACAAAGAAAAACTATATTTTTTTGACAGAAATGGCTTGAATATTACATTTCTTGGGTTTACATATTTGGACCGTAATCCTCCAACCTTATCTGTATGAGCAGTCACTGAACTGACTAGACAGTGGAACTGGATTTATTTGGTAAGAATTTGCTCTGTGAGTGAAATACAGTCCTCATTGTAGTAATATGTATTGGCATATAGAGAGCGTTGTTCAAATATGCAAGTATTTGAATGGTTGTGACTTTATTGGGTTTTGTGTGGCATCATTGTATAGATTCTGTTACTGTGTTTCACTGATACATAACAAGGCATTCCTCTGAAAGCATTAATTGTTTGTTTCTTCCTTAAAATTAAATTATTCTTAGTTGCAAAGGCTTGGTGTTGGACATTGAAGAAGGAAACTTCCTGAAACTTGCAGAAGATGGAACAGTTTTGAGGTAACACTGACAATAAGTTTATATTGTTAAAAAAAACACCAACATTTTATCCTTTTTCTGAAAGCCAACTCTCAGTTTTATTAAATATTTAAAGTATTAATTTCAGCATAAATTCATTTACTAGGTAAAAGTTTAAATACTCTTTGGTACTGTGGTATTCAGTTTCTCTTAATGTTACGTATGCAGTCTTTTCATAATATTTTCATGTTAGATGCTTGCAATTGCTTGTCATTTTTAATAAATGTCTGAGACTCTGAGAGCATACTGGTGTACTCTTTAGCGAGTTGTGCTAAGATCCAGGTTAAACTGGGGTTTTTTTTGACTGTGAGTAATCTGACTTGGAGTCAGCGCTAATGACTAACACTAATGATGGGAGCACTGTTATATGGTGCCATACACATTCAAAACTCTGCAGGCTTACAACATGTAGTTTAAATAGCCTGAGGTAGGTTAAACACAGAAACTGACACATTTACTTTCAAAATTCTGGGTTTTTTTTAACTCTTAAACACTATATTTTGCCTTCAGGCATCATTTCAGTACATTCTTAGTTCCTCTTTCCCTTTTTCTTTTTTTAAACATAGAAGACTCTTATTTTGAGTGACAGATCTGAGAAGTAAAGTTCGTCAATCCCAGTCCAATTCCTCCATTTTGTTTGTTTTTGTGTTTTGTTTTTTTGTTTTTTTCCATAATGAAACTCTGTGTAATTTAGTATGCAAGGTTGTTTTTTTTTTTTCTGATAGTGTGGGAGGAGCTTGAAGATGCTGGGAGAATCAGGTCTCATTGAAAAAAAGGGAAGAAATACCTGCGAGTCACCACTATATATCCCAGAATTCAATACCATGAATTTTGAATTACTAACTGCAGAATTCAAGACTAGAGGGTATACCACACTAATGGGAAGAGTGGTACAGGATTACCTCTCCTAGCATTGCCTGCATTTGCTTCAAAAGTGGAATCTGCATTCTTTTGGGGCCCGATTTGATGGTCAAGCTAGTTGATTTTCAATTCCTAAAAATGCTTGTGCATACTTCTACATTACACAGCTGCTTGCAGAGCTCAAACTAGCACTTTTCCATGGTTCTGCCCTGCATTCTGTGCATGTTACTAGGCTTCAGAGTGATGTATAGGCTTTCTGCACTGTGTTTTGTTGTGCAGTGTATACTGATAGTGTAAGTATAGCGAGTGTCCTCACACAATTGAGAACATTCGAGCAAAACAGAGTGATTGTGTTAGCAGGTGAGGCACAGTAGCTGTGCCCCCAGCCAACCAAACCTCTGTGTAGTAAGGCTTTTATTGAGGACTGTAACATATATGATAAAAGCTTAGGTCCTGGGAAAGTTCTAAGTTATAAAGAGAGTTACTTTTCATCAACTTACGTGCACCTCAATATTCTGTTGCAATGCATTACTTTGCAAAAGCAGAGGTTTGTCTGTTTTCAACCTTTTTCTTTCTTTTTTTTTTTTTTCAAATAAATAATTTAATACATTAAATAGGGCAAGCCATGGTACAAAGAGCATGACATCCGAAGAAATCCTGGAGATGTATGGAAGGAGGGAGTGGAAGCATTTTAATACAGTCAGTGGAATGGTTTCCCGCTCAGGTACCTACACCTTAGCATGTCCTCTTCTTTGAAGTTGCTTTGGACCCTTCATTGCCTCATACTGTTAGTTCTTGGCACAAATATTTAAAAATACTTGAGCTGATAATTACTGGAATAGGGAAAATGTTTTGGGGGAGGGTTGTTTTTCTGTATTTTCAACTCCTAATACTATATTTCAACTTAATTTTAGTTCACCAATGATGAGACAGATGAGCTGACATGATAGGTGTATTTTAGTTACAGAGATGGGCACATTGTTCATTGATGAAGTAGAATGAGATTACCAGATTACCTCATTTAGAACATATTTAGCAAATCTTAAATCTTTCTTAATTGTTGACTCATTACCATCAGCGGTGCTGCTGAAGGCCCAGGTGCAAAGAACAGAGCAAAACTGGAAACAGAACTTCTCCTGCAATTGAAGTTTCTTGGTTTTGAGATGGGAGTAATTTTGCAGGTGCTGTGGCTAGATTTGCATTCTTGCTCTGTGCTTCCTCTCCATTTTACTTTCATCTTGACAGCTGTGAATAATACACATAAAATGCTCAGTTAAGTTGCATTGTACTATCTCATGGAGATATTTTCCTTGAGATTTTGCTGGCATAAACTTGTTTGTGATGCTTGTTCTAAACTGCAGGTAATCTTTTGCAACAGGATAGAAAAGAAAGGTTTCCTTTGGTCATACAGTAAATGTGCCTTTCTTGTTCATTGAAAAGTGCACTTAGTCTCTCTTGCAAATATTAATCCCTGTTTTGCTGACTTGTTCTTTAATATACCTAAGAGACAGCACAGAGAATGTCATGAATCCAAAAGCAGTCACTGGTTAACTCATTTCACTCCACCTCAGTCTGGGCGGGATATTTGCACCCTCCTGGTTTAGTTCTGTTTCTACAGCTCACTTAGCGATGTCCACGTGCATCCCTTCGGGCTAAGGTGCTGTCTGCAGCAGGCCTGTGCAAAGGTCAAGGCTCTCTAAGACCTGTCTAAATGTTTCAGAAAAAAAAAAAAAACTTCTCAAACCCTTTCTTTGTGTTTTCACTGCTAGGGAAATAGATATTTTGGAAGAGTTGAATGATACTGTCATGACTCTTAAAACTCGTGGTTCTTCCCCATCTCTTCCACCATAACTTTTAGGACCTTAAAATCTGTTTGTAAAATCTCCCTGCCTTGATACAGGTGAACAACTTTCAGTTGCCAATTGTAAGATCGGAAGTGGGGATAAAGGCTGACAAAGATTGGGAAGCAGATAATGCTTGTTACTAGTAAAATCGAAATAAGAGCTTATATTATTGAAATGTTTTTATTTGTGATTGAGGCATGAAATACAGATCTTTTAAAAGTAACAATTTCTTTTTATTTTTTTTTTTTTTACAGCTAAATACTACTTGTATGATAATTATTTTGACTTGCCAGGAGCTCTCTTGTGTGCAAGGGTTGTGGACACCTTAGATCAGGTAAGAACTGGAATGTTTGAAGCTAAATACGGCATTATTTTTCTTGTCTCCCACCACACTTCTTGCATATTTCTTAATGTATTATTAAATGCATACATATAGTGTATAGAACAACATGAGGGTCTACAGCTTTTTTCTTGTTTGTAGCTTTTCTTGTTGGACTTGGTGTATTAAAGTTGTCTCTGAAGACAATTGTGAGCTCCATAGTATGTTCAGAGTAAATGTACTTCCAGCAGAGGGCACAAATAACTAGGATATGAATACAAGTGCAGTTTTCTCAAGTCTACTCTGTGATATGCAGACTATGGTTCTTAAAATCTCCTTTAATTATACTTGATGATACTTGAATTAAATCTAATGTGGGTCTTGTGAATAACAGTTTGCTAATTTGCAAGGTGTTAATGAGTTGAAAACCTAATTACAACCTTTTTTAAACTTGTTTTTGTCATAAATGTATTGATCTGTATTTAGACAGATGTAAGTACACCTCTAGAATAATATCTTTTTTTTTTTTCCTTCTCTAATAAACAGTAAGTTAAATTCTCCACATGGGAAATACAGTTGCTGGACCTTTTTCAGTGCTTTTTAGATGATAGGTTGTCTTGAATCCCACTTTTGAAGTTTGATGTTAATTGATTTGTCTTAAAGAAGACTTGAATCTTTAACTTTGATGCAGCTGGGGGTGGGAGAGGGTTATTTGCATACAGAAAGTGTATTGGTGTTAAAAGAGTGCTGATGAAATCTTCTGGCTAAAGGTGCCAAAGCACTGCAGCTCTGAACAGTGTGAATACTAAACTTTGTCTGCAGAGTGAAATTCAGAGCTGTGAGATGGGTATCTTGGACCCTTTGAGTATCAGCTGACTTGATGCTTTAGCCTGCACTCCAAAATAGCATTCTGAGTAGATTGCTGCCTAAGTCCAAGCACTGCATGAAGAGTTAGCTAATGCTAGCTTATCAGGAAGCACTGAGGGCAGGTGTGCTATAAGGTTCTAATTTTGTGCCAAATTAATCTCCTCCCTCTAAGCTGTTCACAGCTTAGATTCCTTTCTTAGATGTAGCACCTGTATTGGGTTACTGTATATTTAATTTAGACTCTGCACAAATCACCTGCTTATTCAGAGACAAAGCATGTCATAGCACGTGTGTAATAGACTTTCACGTTCAGTTACTAGTTCACAAGCTGGAGCACTGATGCCTGGATCAGTACTGCCATTTCTCTTTACCTGCTAGCAGTTTTTGAATAATTTTTTTAGTGGATGTTGGTGCAGTTTCAACAGGAGGGATGTTGAAAGAAACAGACAAAAAAACCCCAAAATCCTAAACAAAGGAGCAAGTCAGCTATGTGGAGTGTGAGGGGAGTGGGGAGTTCAATCCATCTGTCTCAAGGTTAATGCTAGTGCCACCGTCACTAGACAGATGGGTATTCCCCAGTATCTCCTGAACATGGCTTTGAATAATGACCTTCATTAGCGGCTAATTGAAGTTTGATATATATGAAACTTTTCATCTTTATTGGTTCTTTTATGTATTTCTGTGGCAGTTTGATAGAGGAGTGGATTAAAAAAAATTTGAAAGCCACAGCATCCTATCTTTCCTATCTTACTTACCTTTAACCTGTAGAGCTGGTGCATCCACTGGTTTTGCCATAGAGCTCATCATTTGTGTGCAAAAGGCCTTGTTTGTGTGACTTGCTCGTTGTGACATTAAACTGTTCCTCTGGAAACTTCCATGTCAGGTGAGGCCTGAAATAGCTGTTTACTTAGGTACATAAAAACTACATGGTTTTGTTTGGCAATGTTAGTGGTGGGTTTCTGAATATTTTGCTCTCTAGAAAATTCTTTTGCTTCCGAAATGGATCATTATTCAGGTATCATTGCAGTGGCCAGGACACAGAACAGCAGCACTGTGAAATCTGTTAATGCTTGGCTTAAAATTTATCCTAAGGTAGGCTAGGAAAGCCAACATTACAAAGATACTTTCCATGGCATACAAACTCAGAGACAAAGCCACCTGCTTTACTGCTGCTGGGTTGTCTTGTAACTCCAAGCACCCCTTACAAGTTCCATAGCTCATTCTGTGCTCTGTAATGTTGGCTGGCTGCGTAATTGCATCTGTTTAATTCAGCACTCCTAAAGTTTATGGAATCTGAGAGTGCTGTGGGGCTCAGCTGGTTGAGAAGCTTTTCTTCTCCGTTGGTGAGATGCTGAAAGGGCAGCTGAGGTCAGCTGGAGAGCTCTGGTGTGCCTGGGCAGCTTTCTAGGAATGGCAAGTTCAGAAGCACATGCTGCCTCGCCCTGTCCTGCCAGGGCTGGGGTGGAGCAGTGCAGCGCTGCTCAGCCTGGCTTCTGGGTGGGTGTGTTATACAGCGTTCAGGGGGAAAATGCAAAGATTTTTGCCAGTTCTGAGCGTGGAAGGTAAATATGAGTGCTAGGCTGTAGATAATGTCAACCTGCTAATTGAGTACAGTGTCTGCAGCTCTAGGCACTTCTTTTCCCCAAATGTCAGTGGGATGGCTCAATTAGTAACTTGCTGTTCTGTTTAAATGCCCCCCTTTGCTGTAACATTTTAGAGTTCCTCACAAATATGAATCCTCTCTCCTCTCCCCTTTTTCCCTCTGATCTTACCATAACCTTCTCACGTAGAGAGATAACTTGTCTGCAGTTACCCAACAGCCAGATACTACTGAGTCTTGATGTCCTGAATCCTGCTGTCTGAAAAAAGACTATTTCACTCCGAATACTTTTATTAATGGCATTCCTGTCACTGTTTCAGTATGACAGCTTGAAAGAGCTGATACTTGATATAATGACTAGGTTCCTTTTGACACTTACAGCATGATGGACAGGAAAAATATGACTTCTGGAAGGACATGGTGGCTGCTATCCAGCATAATTATAAAATATCAGCTTTTAAAGGTAAGTGAGTTCACTGAAAACTTTTATAATAACTGAAAATATTTCCTGTGCTTGCCACAGCAAATAGGTTTGCAAGTACACTGCAGGCTACTCAACACAGCTTCTACTTTTCAAGCTTACAAATGGTTATATAGCAGACATCTTTATATTGAATAGAACATCTTTATCAGTACTATTTCTGCTTTACTTAGCTAAAACTGTTTTGCTATTTTTAATAGCACTCATGATGTGCTGCTTCACTGACCTTAGAGGAAAAGTGGTTTCTTACCACGATTGGTAAGGTAATGTGGACATGATTGAACTGTATTTTGCTTTTATTCCTTATGTTCCTGTAATCATAAATAAAATCAGAAGTGCACTGGGGAAAAAAAATTACAGTACTAATATTTCATCAATTTATTTAGCACTCTAGTTTTAATTAGAATTCCTAATGTGATATTGACACAATAGTGAGGAGATGATAATACTGTAATTTAGATTAGAGTTGGAAAAAGTCTCAGATACCCTTCAGCTAGAAATTATTTTCCTCTCTCACAGACATATAGCCTGAGTTTCTATTAGTTATGTAAAATAATAAGGTGAATAATAAAGGCTAACAATCTTGTTTGTGCACACAGTTAATTGAAATTATTTTTAACTATTTTTTTTTGTAAAAAGGTTACATGCAGCTCAGTTCAGAATCCTGTATTATTTTGCTGGTGGTGTTTTCCACTAGAATTACCTGTGTTAATGCAACATTCATTAGGAACGGGTGTACTTTGGACCCTCTTAGAACTTAGCTTTTATTCATCAGAGCTGTACTAGCTGTGTTTCAATTCTAATTGACAAAATTGTCTTGGAGAGATTCCAAGCAGAAATAGAAGTTGATGTCAGGGTTCATATTGTAAAAGGCAACAAGATATTCCTAAAATGTTTTGTTTGTTGTTGTTACTGTGTTTCCATTGGATCTCAGAGTGCAAGGGGTAGTTAAGGATTCCTCTAGGAGCTCATTCATATGTGAAATAAATGTATCCTTTGTTTTCTGCGGATATTCAACCAATCCTAAACAACTGTAACTATTTTTGTAGCATTTTTGCTATTTATTTTTTTTCAAGTCATGAAAGCCCTTTATTCTAAAAGGTATGGCTCATACAGTGTGTGGCACAAAGAATAATTTTTTAAAGTGTTCTTTGGAAATGTGTTAGATCAAACAGAAGTTAGTGTTATCTCTGAGCTCATAAATTGCTCTGTTTTACTTATAGATGAGTGACTGCTAGTGTGTACATGTGTATGCACATACCTACCTGTCAGGTACCTATTTGTATGGGTAAGCATGGAATCTACATGCAAACAGATGTGTGATTGATAGGACTTAATCCTTTCTATTCCTATCAGATTTGGTACCTAATTTAATACATCTTGTTCATCATCATAAAAGTCATGAGGCATGTGCACAACAGTGCTGAAGATGTAAGAAAAAATAATAACTGATACACATGAGTTATTTTGGATGAAGCTCTGTAGAATCAGAAGTGAAACAGCACAGATTGTATACACTACTAAAATATTTGAATACATGAAAATGTTGCACACTGTCATGCATCACTTTGAAAGGCTTCATAGTGGTCCTATTTTCCTTTTAATAACATGGTCCAGTAGATAAAGCACTGAACAGGGCGTCAGAAGAACCAGAGATAATTTCTTCCTGTATCACCTGCAATATTTCCATGGAGTATCTCTTTTTGCTTCAGGTTCCTCTGCAAAAACGAGAATAATAGTGCTCATCTTCTGTCACAAGGTTTTGCCAAAGAGATTTTTTTTTTTTCCCCTCAGTTGCAAGCTTAATATAACTTCCTGGGGAAACTCTTAAACCTGGCTCTAGCCCAACATCTACATGGCAGGAAGCCCCATGGTCTGTCTTAGCCCAGAGCATGGCCTGAAAACCACAGCCTCTTGACTGAGCTCCATGCCCTTGATGCCTTGCAGAGGGCTTAACCCTTCAGAGAAAAGCAGTGATCATTGAAAGTTAGTAGAGGTAAAATTTGAAAAGCAAACTTGTTAAGTGGTCAGTTGGGGAAAAGCAAAGTTCCCAAGTCAAAATGCCATCTTGGTGCCATTGTCAGTGACAGAGCAGAACGACTGGTTCGTTTTTTTTGAAACCCATTAAGTGTTTGCAGTTCACTTTGGTTTGTTGTCAGTATGCCCTTGTTTCTCTATGTCCCTTCTCTTTTTCACTTGATTTCTTTGATCATAATCAAGTGTCTGGTGGATTTTGCTTTTCATTGTCTTAGCTATGGTAATTGCCTTAGATAATTGCCCTGTGATATTTTTTTTGAATGGCTCTTTCAGATAGGCTTGATTGTCCTGGCTTAGCTTAATGAAGGGTATTAACCCACTCCTCTACTTGTAAAGCAGTGAAGAACTGAGGCCTACAGAGAGAAAATAAAAGGGTTCCAAAATAGGATTGTGGTATTCAGACCTTCCTTTGTGAAGAATAACTGGAGGAAAAAAAAAAAAAAAAAAAGAATTGGGAGAATCTGTGAAAAAATACTACCAGAAAAGCAGGATGTCAGATGGCAATGAGCACAAATATTCAGATTAGCAAAATGGTCATTTCTTACCTAAGTCTTACCTTCAAGAATACCTTCTTCAATTGATATTCAAACTGAACATTAAATTACTTGAGAACACTTTTTGTAAATCTTTATTACTGGAATATTTTGCAATTTTAAGGTGATTTACATTACTTTGTGTTTCATTTATTGTCTGTTCTGTAGACATTAGTAAAGAGTAATTTTAAAGGAAATGTCATGTGGCAATGTATTTTACACTATATAAATATGCGGACAGAGGTCCACAACATGTTATAGAAACAAAGCTTGATCTTCAGAGCAGTAATGAGGGCTTGAATTACTGTGTAGTTACTTCCATTCAAAAAATTTTCAGACTCGGTGATTTTATTTTGACAGAAAAATCAAGTTTTTGTTGGAGGAAGTTACCTAATGCAACTTCTTAAAGCAGAAATCTTTGAGATTTCTTGTCTTAAAGGCCACTTTGTCTCCTGTGGTTGTCTTTCCATGTAATTTATCTGACACTCCTGAAAACCATGGCATCTGTGGTTGTAGTGAAAATTACGTATTTGTAATATTTTCAATCAGTTCATAAGATCATATTTCATTTTGGAAATAAAAAGGTCATGGCTAATATGGCAGCAAAGACTTCATGAATTGCCCATAAAGAGGCTTGACAGCATCTGCTTTCAGGTTTCAAGGATGCATCTGAGAAATTTGTCACTGGCCTTATTTTAGAAAAAGGAAAATTATCAGAGAAAGAAAGTGCTAGACTTAAAGCCTGGTTTTTTTAGTAACTTTGCATTTTGTCTTTTTTTAATGTGATTGATCTGTATTCTGAAGTGGCATGCTAATATATGGGAAGTGTTATTTTTGGGGAGGAAAACCTTGGGTCTTTCTAAACTACTCCATCCTCTCCCCAGAGAGAGAGGATGCGCACACAAGTTTTTTGGTCACAAGCTTATAGTATTGCCCAGCTGTCGGCAGAAGATAATGGATCTATGTATTTGTGATAGTGTGTTGTATTTTTTTATATGCATCTTCAAATGCAGCAATTGTCTTAACTGTGAAAACTGCAGCAAAGACAGAAGCAAGTAAATTCAATACACTTCTCTGTTGAACTTTCCAGATATATACAGAAGGGATTATTTGAGTGCTTCCTGTGCTTGACCACTTAAGGCTTCAAAAGTTTCAGTAGTTCTTTGGAAATGAGTTTTGTGCGATTACAGGCTCCTATGTTTTCATTTTATATCTCATATTGGACTTTCTTTCCTCTAATGCCTATAATCCAGAAGAGATGTAGTTTCTGAAAGAGCTTTGCCTCTAGGTAGGCCGCTGATTTTTGTGTGGAAAAAATATTAACAAGCAAATTTAAAAATCTTACAGACCTTCTCAAAGTCCCCTCTAAATAGAGAAACCAAAGCTAAAATAAAGGTATAAGGTGTGCTTGTGCCACAAATTGGTTTGTAATATCTAATTTGTGTTAAGAATTTCTTTCTTAATGACTTCGTCTGAACAACTGTGAAAAGCCTTCAAAAAGATGGGCATGAGATACTAAGCTGTAGATTTACCTGAGTCCCATGTGTTCATTTGAGCAACAGAGATGTTAAAGGCCAAAACCTGATTTAAAGTGGTTTTAAAAATACTGTTTGGGCCCTGTTTCTTGTACAGAGACAAGTTAATTGGAATCACAGAACAGTAACATACTGCTGAGCACCAAGCGCCTCCAACAATTTGAAACGTGTGCTTTGCCATACATTTCATATGTAAAACAACCAGAAACTTTACAACTACTGAGCCGTGTTTTCCAGCTCCAAAACCCAGTCTCTCTATTTGTTTCTGAAACAAAAGTGCCAGATTGGTTGAATGTATGGGCATAGCAGCACATGCTATGTTTAAATACTGGAAAGTGTTGTTGAACTAATGCAAGTGGCTGCACAGGAAAACATTTTTAGTGCAAAAAAGAGATAATTCTTAGGAGATCTGTAGTTCATATTTGATCTAAAAAAGGAAGGTAAAAAAGTAGGGATAGACAATTCAGACTCAACTGTCGTGAGCTTTATTTCAGCTTGAAAGAAAAGTTTTGCAGGATTGCTACTTAAAAATTCCTGGTATTATTTCCAGGCAAACATTGCGTGCAGTGTTTATAGTAGTAGGACCAATTTGCTTGCCTAGGTCTACTTGGCTGCTAAAATAAGCAGATCTCACATTACAGTCTCTACATAAGCATTTATTATTTTACTGAAGTATAGCCTAAACCACAACCTTCCTTATCCAGCAACACTTAATAAGGGGAGAAAAAAACATTCTGCAGAGTTACTTTCTTGGTAGCCCTTTACAGTTTCCAAAACATTAAATAGTTTTGTTAATGATGGATCAACCTGAAGGTGTCCTTGCTTTCTTTATTAAACCAAATGTATTATTGAGTACATAAGAAATTGCTAATTTCAAGTGTACGCAATGTTAACAAGCCTCAGGTTCTGCTTTCATGAAGAAATAGTGATACCACAAATGATATAAACATAGGCCTATGTACTTTTAGTGCAAGTGATTAGAAACTCCTGTTTGAAAATATTATTTTTAGCTTCATATTTTTAAAGTTCATAAGGTTTTGATGTATATGCTACTTTTAAAGCACATGAATGGTAACTGTCACTGGAAGAAACCTGTGATCAAACTATTATGGTTTCATAATTTGTAAGCACTAATTTTACTAAGGTAGCCTACTTTACAGTATTAACTTTTCATAGTGCCATATCAGGTTAATGTGATGTTTGATGTTTGAGGCATGAGTGTGTATAGGTATGGTAAATATGATTATGCCTACTGACTGCTTACTGTCATCTGATAAATCTACTGTGTAAGTAAAATATATTCCCCAGACTACTGTGTTTTAAAGGAATGTACTATTCAGATAAAAATCAGTCCAAAGTTTGTCTCTGGTTTTGGAGTGGTAGAGTTGTTCTGATCTGTTTGCATGTTTGTGAAGGTGTGTTCTTAATGTTTGGATTTGACATTTGTTTTACAGTAGTCTGAATACTGTAGTTTTATGGACTATTAGGAGCTTAAAAAAAATATTTTGTTAGTTTATTGGAGATTGCAAGATATGCATCGAACAAAGCTACATGGATTTCTAAGCTTCAAATCTAGTTGCTTTTTCATATTGTAAAAGTCTTAGATATTCAGTAACAGGTAATAATTTGTAAATCTACCTTTCTCCGAAGTAGTTATTAATGAATAAGAAAAATGGAACTAAATTGAAACTGTGACATGGTATTCACTGTATTAGAGTTGCTTTTTTGACTCCTGTTTGATAGCTTAAAGACAAAGCTGACAGATAGCACAATGTTCCTGAAATATATTATTACTGTGGTGTATCTAAGACTGTTTACTTTGAATAATACCTTCAGTTAATTCAAGCATAGTGAAGTATGATCTAGGGTCCTGGAATGGCTATTTTGTGTTATGAGAAGTGATAGAAATTCTGGGTTTTGTTTGTTTTGTTTTTTAAAAAAAAATGAGAGAGGAAGCTGATGCATTATATTAATTCATAAAATTTTAATGTTGCATTCAGTCAGACAATTGATCATCATTTGAAACAAATTTCTTATGACAATTCTCTAAAAACATACAATATTGTTCTACTAGGTTTGAACCAATATTTTCCACCTTCTCACTCCCTCCTCCATTTCTGTTGCAAAATTGAAGTTGCATAACCTGCTAACAGCAAGTCAGATAAGTACTCGGTTAAAATGGTCTGAAGGAGAGGGTGTCAGGACAGTGTAAGTGGGATGTTGTTAGATATGAGCAAATAAGAAACCTGAGAAAGAAGAGTGAACATAATCAGAGGAATAGAGACCATTAGATTCTGAGTTGGGCAGTTGGAGCCATACTTGATCATTCTCCATGAGATCAATGACAGCACTGCCAGAAGCCTGGTCAAGGTATCCTTTTGTGTACTCATCATAGGTATACATGAGTGGGGAACCATTTTTGTAGAGTGCAACCCAAACATTTGTTCCTTTTGCATGTACATGGTAGGAGAAATAGTACAGTCCAGGGATCCTGCAGGTGAAGATTCCTGTTCTGGGGTCATAGTGTTGCTGCCTATTGTACAAGATTTTATCAAATTTGATGGGAACTGTTGCCCCAGGGTAGGCTTTTGAGAGGATGACACTAAAAGCAGATATTGGCACCCCTGTAAGAGCTTGGTTTACTCCTGCTTTTATGAAAGACATTCCTGATAACTCCCGAGACTCTCCTGCTTTAACGTAGCTTTCGGGCATCTGTGGGATTACGGCTTTGCCGGGGGGACCAGGAGGACCTGGGGGGCCTGGCAAGCCAGGCTCTCCAGTGTTGCCTTTAGGCCCGGGTGGTCCAGGTGGTCCCATGGGTCCACTTAAGCCTTTTGTAGAAATGCCTGCTGGGCCTGGAAGTCCTGGTGCTCCTGGCTCGCCTTTTGCGCCAGGGGCTCCTGGGAGGCCGGGGGGGCCAATGGGGCCTCTGATCCCAGGAATTCCTGAAGGCCCTCTGGGGCCTGGCTCACCATTGATCCCTGGCACTCCCTTAACTCCTTGTGGACCCATTGGACCGGGCAGGCCAGGTAGCCCCGCATGGCCAGTGTCACCTTTTGGACCTGGGAAACCTGGGTGTCCCTTAGGGCCAGCAAGACCCTGCTCACCTGGATATCCTGGTTTTCCCTCTAATCCCGGTAGACCTCGTTCACCCTTGGCCCCTGGGAATCCTGGGGGGCCTGCAGGGCCCATGTCGCCTTTGGGCCCGGGTAGGCCGTTCTCACCAGGCAAGCCTTTGAGTCCTTGGGGGCCCATGTTCCCTGGTGGCCCAGCAGGCCCTGGTTCTCCTGGCGCACCAGCTGGGCCTTGGTCTCCTTTAGGTCCTGGAAGGCCAGCAGGACCTTCAGGCCCTCTGTGTCCCTTCATGCCCGGCAATCCTGGCTTTCCAAATCCTGGAAGACCTGGGGATCCAGGCAAGCCTGCAGGTCCGGGGTGTCCCTTGGCTCCAGGGATGCCTGCTGCTCCTGGTGGTCCCATTGGTCCCGGCTTGCCAATGCCAGCTTCTCCAGGTTCTCCTGGTGGACCCTGGGGACCAGGGATACCAGCTGCTCCAGGTGCACCTGGTAAACCTCTGTCACCTTTCAGACCTGGCTGACCTGGAAGACCATTTTCACCAGGCTTTCCCACACCAGGAGGACCAGGGAGGCCCCGGGGGCCCTGTGGGCCTGGGAGACCTCTGCTACCTGGGCGGCCTGGAACACCAAATCCGTTTTCTCCCTTTTGTCCATTTATACCAGGGATACCTGGCTCTCCCTTCTCTCCGGGGAGGCCCCTCGGCCCTTGAGCTCCTGGGGGGCCTTGTGGTCCTGGCTTGCCGGGAACAGACAGTCCTGCAGGGCCAGGGGTGCCGGGGGGTCCTTGTGCTCCTCTTGCTCCTGGGAGCCCAACAGGTCCAGGTTCTCCTTTCTCACCATTCAGTCCTCTGTCCCCTGGCTTTCCTGGTAGACCTGGCATGCCTGGCTTTCCAACTGCAGAGTATCCAGGTGGCCCTGGGGGGCCAGGGGGGCCTTGGGGACCAGGACTTCCAAACCCTGGCTTTCCTACAGGACCTGGTTGTCCTCTTGGTCCAATGGGGCCAGGGGGACCAGGGGGTCCTTGTTCACCCCTTATCTGCACACCTGTGAGAGAGAGGAAACCACATCAACCAGGGCAGATTTGCAGACTTGTAGCATGGTGGTGAAACGTGTGAGAGGTTAACTTAACTTGCACCTCATAGGAGTCACTGTTCTAATACTGTGTGTGGTCACTGAGAACCTGACATTCACAGCAGAAGTATCTCAGAGCTCTTCTGAGTAATAAATGCAAATTTATAAGAGTTGTGTTGCAAGCTACAAAGCCTCTAGAATTTTTTTTTTTTTGCTTCAATACATTTAGGATCATCAGAGAGTTTAAAAGATACTGTGCAAGTACATGCAAACTATTAAGGAAGGAAAAAAAGCCAGGTAACTGATTTAGCAAATCATCAGACTTGCATCTTGATGATGGATGAAACAGGAGAAAGCTTCCTGTGCAGGTATAGCTGCTTTTCTGAAACTGTACTACATTTAAGTAGTGAGATTTTTGTCTTTCACTCCTTCCACCTCCAGCTTCTAAAACGGGGCCATGGTTCTGCTTTTTGGGTAAACATAGGAATGTTATTTTTTTTCAAATACCATCTTAAAGATCTTTGTTGTAAAAATTCAACAAAGTGGGAAGGTCACAACTGATAATTCATCTTAACTGCAGTCAGAATTTCAGCATTGTTCTGGGGTTTGAACACTTCATTTTCTTAGTTATCAGAACAGCAGGTGGAGCCACTTAACCAAATGTCACAAATAGAGGAATAAACAAGTTAATTGCTTAGTTTTCTGTGCACTTTGAGAGAGCTTGCAGCTTCATCTTTGGAACTAAGATGCTGATTTGGTGACGTAGACAAGACTAACATGGATATTGTGAGGCTGCTTAAGTAGTTTCCAGGAACTGACAGCATTATAGAACAAAGTACCAAACTTGTAGTGA
This sequence comes from Merops nubicus, assembly GCF_000691845.1. Taxonomy (NCBI): domain Eukaryota; kingdom Metazoa; phylum Chordata; class Aves; order Coraciiformes; family Meropidae; genus Merops; species Merops nubicus. The sequence continues at coordinate 50,331 of NW_008622590.1, read as the reverse complement.
ATGTTAATTTAAGAAATCAATTCAAAAATAAAAACTGATATGGCAAGAGCCTGGATTCAAGGGGTTTTGTTGGTTGGTTGGTTTTTGTAATGCCAACATCCTCTGTTTGATGTTTGTTTAGAAAAAATGATAGTTTGGAAATTGGATCAGCTTAGACTGGTATTTCAGACTCTTGCAGAAAGAGCAGTGTGTGTTTATGCTGTCCCTTAGATAGTAAATTGATTTTTCCAATTTGTGGCTAGTCTTGAACCAAAAATGAGATGAAGAAGGAAAAAAACTATGCTTTTACATGTTGTATGCACATATCTATTATTTTTTAAAATACAAAATACATTTGATTTTTGTTTGATACTGGATCTGCAAAGTTGTCTTCTTTCTATATTGCCATGGAAATTGTTCTTATCTACCAAGTGTAGAGAGTGCATTTTCTTTTTTACTGATGCATAAAATCAACACAGATGCCTATCTTATTTTGCACACCTTGAGGTGAGATAAGCATTATCCTCCTTAAGGCAATGGAAAGGAAGATAGTTGTTAAAATCCTACACAGAAGAGGAAAGCAATGTCTGGTTTATTGACAAACTGAAAATGCAAACATGCATCCTTCTCAGCTGCAAAGGAGGTTGTGGGATCTGTGCGCACCAGTGACAAGTGCTTCAGTCTTTGGTGTATCGTTGGATTTCTTACTGCTGAACTTTCAGATTCAGTAGGGTGCAATTGCAAGTCAGTTTTCTTGTTACATAGGTGACAGTAGATAAGGCAAATTTCAAGAACTACAGTATATGAAAAAAATAATTTTGAAAAGGCTTAAGCCTGTCACAGTTTACCTGTACCCTGCAGCAGAAGCAGTGTGTAAATGTTCTTTACACCTTACACACTTTCTCTGTCACCACAGATGAGAGAGCTGCCATCGGAGAAAACATCTTACCTAACTGGAGGACTCAGAATTTGTCCCAAAGATTCTATCTGTGGATAGAACTTCAAAAACTATCTGTTCATGTCATAGAATACAAGCAAGTCAGATCAAAGCCTCAATACAATACCTGAACAGGTTCCTGAGCCAGTGCTCTTTCAGTTGTAAAACATTAAGGGGGAAAAATACAAACAGATTTTTACATAACTGCACTGAATCCAAAACCAGGCATTTATATGGGTACTTTGGCAGAAGATAAGAGTAACCTCAGCCAGAAGCCAGGTCTGCTCTTTCATACCAATAACTCAAGGAACTATGTCCAGCTACCAAATGTATTTAGTCAAGTGAGTTTAATTTCTGCAGGGGTGAGGGGTGGAACAACATTAACTGCACTTATCATTCAGTTGTTGCATTTGGTTTGTTTGGCTTGTGTTTTTTGTGTTTTTTTTTTGTTGCAAATTATGTCAGACTTTAGCTTCAGAGTGCTTTTCTTTCTTGCTTTTTACCATGTTTTTGATGCAACTTTATCAGTCCTGGGTTCACAAAGGGGTGGGTGCTGCCAGTTTTGCATAAGGTTTGCTAAAGGCTTTGTCAGTGTTCATGATATTATAGAGATTTTCTGTGAGGAGCTGTATTGTTTCAAAGTTGTGCTGCTTTTAGATCAAAGTGTCTGGTAGTTGTGCTGCCTAAAGACAATGGTAAGCCCTCTGAAGAAGGGACAGCTGAACACACATTAATGAAGTAGGATTTTTACCAGGAAAATTGAAGTATTGGTTGGCTATACTTCCATATGTCTTGGTACATCTTGATGCAAAATTAGCTCACGTTCTCTGAGTGCAGTCAAATCCTATTTAGGTGCTAAATTATGTATGAAGACTTCAACATAACCTGCAATAATGGCTTATTTAAGTGTTGCAGAACAGTCAGACTTAATTCAATGGCTATTCTTAACTAGGTCTTTTCAAAGATTTCAAGCCAAAGAGCTACTGTCAATAACAAGATTTTTTTAAGCCATTAAAACAATTTCACAAAATTAAATAAAGCTTTCATAGGTTTTGATTGCCAACAGAAACTGTATGGTCTATTACATGTTGTTCTGAGTCAGCAGTTTGGGCCTAGACTGAAATTTTATTCCAGGTTGCTTTTTGATAAAGCTGTACAAAACAAAATTAAAATTTATTAGTAACTACATCTCTAGAAGCCAATGTTTGGTGACCAAATAGGAAAAGTAAGCTATGATGAAAAGCTTTCCAGGTGCTACTTGCATACTCACTAGGCAACAGTTAAATGTATTTGGTTTTGTAGTCTTACTTTCTATTCTTCCATGATAGTCTCAGACTAGAAATTATGATCTCTTACAGTCTATTTTCTTTTAACTCTTCTAAAAACCTTCTGTAGTATGCTTGTTTTCCAGACTGAAGAATAGCAGTGGGTTTCCAGTCTGCTATTTTGATGCTTGCTCCACAGATGAAGATATGTCAAGCAACTTTGAATGACTGGACTCCCATGTCTGTAAAACTGTAGGCTGCTCTGCCTTTGAGGTCTAGTGCATACTCTTTATTACTTTTCCTAAATAGAGAATTATTTTACACTTCTCCATTATTGATATAATAATTCTCATTCTAAATGTGAAGTTTCATGCACGTTAGATTCTGTTAGTGTATAAAGTGAAAAATTACTTTTGGGATAATTCATTTCCCCCTTTCACCCGTTGCCTGACTATCCTGCTCCTTCCTTAATTTTTCTGCTGATTTTCCCCCTTTCAAATGTTCCCTATAGAAGGGGGGAAAAAAATACTGTGAGAAGTAAGTGAAGTGGTAGAGGATAACCAAGTAAATATTGTACTTCACTTAAAAATAATATAAATATGTAAACAATCACAAATAATGTGGTAGAAAAACACTATGAAAACTTAATGGGGAACAGGGAGGAAATGCAACTTTTAACTTAATGGGAATTCTAGTTAGTAAGTTCTCAGAGCAGCTGTTCATGTACATGTACCTAAATTCAACCTGAGAGTGCTGGTAGGATTCCAGAAAGTCCTTGTGCTGCAGGCAAGGGATGAAACTGTGACAATATTTTCATACAGCCCAGAATAACATTTTTGGGGGTTAAGTTTCCAAGGCACGCTGCTTTCACTGGGGTTTACTGCAGAGTGTTCTTGGAGCACGTGGACTGGAGCTGTGTGGGGTGACACCAGGGTTGTGTCTTTGCACTCAGTGGGTGCCGCTTGTGAGCATCCAGTCTATAGGATCAGACTAGAGCTATTTTGGAACAAAACCTCCTAAATGAAGGTAATGTGGATGCAATGTCATGAGCAGTAACTATTCTGCTCTCCAGATATGCTCCTGTTGCACTACCCTGCTTTCTGATGTAGATACAGCCTAAAATGTCCTTTTTCTCATTAAGAGAAACTTATTTGCGAATGCTATTTTATGAGTCCCTCATTGTTTCCTCATTTCTGCACAAATATGATTCTTACAACTAAAAGTAGATGAGATACAGCAAAGGTGAAAGCTATTCTGGATAGCCTGTTCATGTCTGGAGGAACATAATGTTTTTCTTGAGAGGGAGAGTAAAATGTTTACAAGGAAGATTCAGTTCTCACGAGTTTAGTGATGACGATTTTGAATAGACACTACTGATCATACTTTTGGGGATAATTCATGAAATCAAACCAGTACCTAGGAAGTCAGAAGTTCTGATTTCAAGTTTTTTCTTAAAAAGAGTTTGGCCTAAGTGTAGAAACATAAGACAGAACTCAAATAGTTTCAGACAATAAGTACAGCCACCTATTTGACTTTCAAGGACCAGAAATAAGATGTCACGTTGCAATGCATTGCAAATATATATTGCCTATACTGTCTGACATAAGACTGATTTATGAAATCAAGATGACTTTTTATAATACAGTTAGAATCTTATATTATTATGAGATTAGTCTGATAATTGAAACATAAGCATAAATAACTCATGAACAAAACTATGAAGATATTTGTCACATTTGTACAACTACATATCAATTTATTTTGCCTTTCTAGACTTTAAATAGGTCTTCGTTTGGCCACATGTATTAGATATATATTTAAATTCACACCTGAGGTCTGTTTTGAATAGAAATAACATGACAGAATATGTAAAAGTTCTTTCTGAATATTGTAGATGTTTTTCCTGTGTTGAATCAAGAAATTTGAGGATAATTGACGTACTGTAGATAATTATGTACACAGTCGTGTTGTACTATTCCCACTACTGAAGTTCAGATCTGTAGCTGTGATTTTTTTTTTGCTTATTTATGTGGCTTTAGTGATTAATATGTTAAAAAAATTTGTGATCTGCATCTTTGTCAATGGGAGTCAACTGCCAGAGCTACTGCAGTTCTTTCTACAGTGATGACATTTTAATAAACCTCGACTGTAGTTGAATACCACTGGTATAAACAAAGAGGTTTTGTTCATGTATTGATCCACAAGGAATAATTTTGTTAGTTTATTATCAAATAAATAGTAAACTTACCTTGACTTTTTACATTGAATGGCACGAAATGTGGCCCCTTGATGCTGGATTGCTTCTGATATCGGTCAGAAAAATATCCATCACTACCATGGACAATGTTCAGACAAAACAGCAGCAGTACGAATATCTGTAAATACATGTTTCCAAATCTGTTCTGTGTTAGAAAGGAGAGGAAAAAGTTTGTTATAAAGAGAAGCTGTTCACTTCTGTTTCATGTGCATGAATGAGTTTTGTTAAAGTATTTCAACAAAAGCATTTTGTGTTTACTTCCTCCACTAGTTGTGAAAAATCCTTTAAGAAAAAGAGCATCAGTATTGCTGTCACTTTGAATGATAGGACCCTTGCACAGATAGTCTAGGGGCAATCGTCTCATTCATAGCAAAAGAATCATTTAAAATGGATTACAGCCTGTGTAAAACTAGTCTCTTCAGGAATAGTGAGTATTTTCCTAGTTACACTGGGGCTCCAAAAGTAAGTTCAGGAGTTGCATACATCAGAACTGAAACGAGGAAAAGTTTTCAGTGGAAATAGATAGGCACTCTACCACAACCTTATTCCCTCTGTCTAACACTATAGCAAACGAAGCATGAAGTCCTGGCTTCCTTAGCATCAGTGTCTCACATTGCCTTGCTTGAAACCAGGCTGTTATCTGCACCCTTTTAAATAGCCCCAGTAGCAGTAAGGATGCTGTCACTGGCCCCTGAATATCAGCCTCCTTCCCTCCCCAGGCAGAGGACATGTATCCTGTAGAAGTTACCTTCAGAACCAAATAGAATGGAATGAAATTAAATCATAACATACCAAAATGTTGTGGATCTCCAATGCAGAGTGGTAGAGCAGTGAATCCTCCTCCTCTGTTGAGGAGTTCTTCTGCCACTGGTGAGTGAGCAGAAGCTGATGACTTCAAGTGTCACCCTTGAGTATTTATACAATTTTCCCCCTAACTGGGTGACTGCTGGACTTAAGCTCCTCCCCCAAAATCAGTAAGCAGTAATTATCTGTGTGTATATGTGTGTTTTTTAGGGGTGAGGAAAGCTATTTTGGACAGTCATCCTGGATCCTGTTAAAGGGTTTTGTTTTGTTTTGTTTTTTCTTCTTCCTTTGGATTTCTTATTGTTAATGAATTGTATTGCTTGTATTTTCTAAAATTTTATGCCCCCTCTGTTTTTTGAACTGAGAAAGGTAACATTGGAAAAAGTAATGAACTTGTAATTAAGGTTGGTAATTCTAAGTGCTTCATTTCAATTTCTCTGTAAATGTCTTAAGGAAAGGACTAGACATTTTTAACTTTGAGCTGTTACTTTCAAGAGTAACCCTACTGAAGTCCACAGAGAGTACTTATGTGAGTAACTGTTTATTGGGATACAAGTGGAGCACTTAAAATTAATTAAGATGTTAATATGGGAGTTGTGTGAGAACCTGAAAATTACTTGTAAGCAGTTATTATTTTAGGAGATTATCTTCACATATTTTTAAATTTCTGTTTTGATGCTGGAGGTACAGTACTACATACATGATGTATTGTGCAAGTAATGTTTCTGTATTATGAATTCTTGAAATGCAAGCTTACTTTATACAATGAGAACTTCATTATGCCTAGTTGTAACAAATGTATTGAAATCCATTCTGATTAAATTTGCAAGTGTTACACAGGCTGACATTTGGGGCTGATGGAACTTTTTTGAGCTCTTCTGCAGTCAGCAATTAACATTTTTAAGGTTTGCTCAATCTAATGCAGTTGTTGCTGTATTTTTGTGTGGTTTTCTTATTAAATTATTTCAGTTTAGTAAATTTAAGCTACTGCTGCTTTACTGTTTGTGGATCCAGCTTGCTTACAGCTTATCTTTTTTTTTTTCAGATTATAAACTGAGTTTTGCTGTTAAAAAAGTTTAACCCAGTCTTGCTTAATAGACTGTATCCACATATTGTGACTTCTTTTTTTTTTGAATAAAAAATAGGATCTTAAAATATTTCAGCATCATTTTGATGTTCCATACTAGGCAGTATGGAAACTAAGTTACTAAGGCAGTCACTTTCAGTCCTTGAATTGTCTGGGACTCAGAAACATCATTTAAGATCAAAGGGCAAAATAAGAGAGAAGAAACAAACTTTTTTCAGTGTGCACCTGTAGAACTAAATATGTAGTGCACTTCAGTTTTATCAGACATTCCCAGCAAAAATACCTACATTTACATCATCTGTGTTAAAGCTCCTTTGCCAATTGCAGACTTTTTTTACATTGTTATATGGTATTCAGTCTTGTAGGAGTTAGATTTTTGGATGTGTTTGAAATTCTTTCTTTTGTCTGCACCAAAGATTAGTGGGAAAACAAAATGGTATGTGTTGTTAGTAAAGGAAACAGAGCATGTGCTACAAGTTACTGTCCTGATAAAGTGAGTATGTGTTAATTTCTCAGGTTTATTTATGCCATTTGTGAAAGCTGTCTGGGGAGCTTTTGTTCAGGTACAAGCCATATCTGTGCAGAAGAACATGTATGCACTCATATCGTAATACCAATTTTAAAAATCCTGTTATCAGGCGAGGGTACTGGCAGGTTATGTTATAAGAACACTAATAAATAACGTGTGTTTCTGAATTGTTAAGCATGGTGGGTACAGGAGGGGCACGTGTTACTGTCCCAACCAAAAGACTGAGCTGGTGGCCCTGAACTGTGTGGCTATCCTGTAGAATGACAGGTTAACGTGGGCTGAATTTTTCCTGCTTTGTGTCTTTGTTTAATTCCACACTCTTCAAGTGACACCTTTTTTGGCTTTTATATATTATGGCAAATATCCTAGAACACAAGTTACTGTACTGAAGGAGACCAATGGACCATCAAGTCTTTTCTGCTTACAATTGTGCTAATACCTTTGCGTATGAGAGGGCTGTACTAATGTTGTGACTTAGACTACTCCAGTAATTTATTTAATGTATTGTTGAATAGTTCTTCTATTCTTCTTCCTAGCCATCCTCTAAACAACACTATGTTCCATTTTTGTAAGGAAACTCTAACCCAGGAGTCTTCAGCCTAAAGCCTGATTTCTCCATTAAGCTTGCATGCTCAATCTGGTCAGTGTTTTTTAGAGAGTGTTTAAATGTCTGAGATGGCATTTCTACTCCCCATACGTGCATTTTAATTCCTTTTAATCTTTTGGAGAAGGAAGCATTGTCCTGAAGTTGTTTGTGTATCTTCTCAAGGTGCTTAATTTAAAAATTAGTCTCTGTGAATTCAAATGAGAATCCAGTCATCCACTTTTGACCAAGGCAGCAAATGTATGGGCATAGAGTTATTTCCTCCTTGAAAAAAATGCAGCGCCAGGCCCTTTTTTTGGTTCACATAAATCCCAAAATAGCTTTTGATTTTAAAACATTTAAATATACAGCCTTTAGTGGGAAGTGTGGTTGTTGCTAATTTGACAATATTTGGTTAAGAAAGTTAAGAACAGCAGGTGACAATTTTATGCCCGCAGAGTTTCATACTAATTTCTAGGCTAATTCATAAATACCCCCAAAGCAGGCACACTTGGGTTACAAAAGCAGCAATAATGGACACTGCTGTTTGCTCAGCAGCCTCGCTTCCCACCTTGGCTCCTTCTGGGCAGGAAGGTGAATAATCTCTGTGTGTCCCTGCCTAAACAGGGATGGTCGTGGGGTCAAAAGGTATACACAGGCAAACCTGTTGTCCTTGTGTCTAACCTGCGCTCCACCCTATTGTGCTATCTTATGCTGTTTCTTTGGTTTCTGAGGTTTTGGGTTTTTTGTGGGTTTGGGAAATTGAGGCAGAATTGGAGTTTGCTGCTTTTGTATGTTCTCCCTGTTGCTGTGGACATTTCCTATTGGCAGAGTGAAAGGCATGTGGAAGGTAGGCTTCAGTATGTATTTGCACATGCAGTAGACATACTTGGGTACATCTATTTACAGCAACAGCAGATTTAAAACAAGACAGGTTATTTGCATACTTGTTTTCAAAATATAAATATTCAGATGCTTTTGGTTTTATTATTCTGCATTAGGAAAGTTGTCTTTGCTTACAAATGAAGGTGTTGTTGGTCCCTCCTGCTCCCCTGTCCCATTACCGTGATAGTCAGGAATAATATTTGATCCATTGCACCCCTCCAGAACTTGATTACAGTTACATCTTGGCTGCTTTTTCCTCTGTAAAGGTAGCTAGGTGTTACAACAATAATTCCTTAACTGCAATAAAATCCTAAGCTGAACTGCAATAAAAAGACTCAAAATAGCTTCTCTGGACCATATGAAGTAGGTCTTGAAGACTATGAAGACCTATGAATTATAGTCTTTAAGGCCATTCACAGCAATCTGCAATATTTCATCGTATTTGCTGACAATGTTCAGTTTGTTGTTGAATGTTGTTGGAAAGCCTGTGCTTTCCAACCCCACTCCTTGCTGCAGCACCTTACTGCCACAGAGACAGTGAAAACACATGCAGAATAACAGGGAAGTGACACCATGATTTGGGAAATGGGGGCTGACCTTCCACCACAAACCTGAAAGTTATTCACAAAGTGACTTGAGTGAGTCCCACAATAAGCAACTGCTTATGAGGAAGGTGCATGGAACATCTTAATTAAGCATAAAATGTAACAAAATGAGCAACTGCTCCTGTAATGCACCCCATCCTTCCCTCCCTTCCCCCCCCCCCAAAAAAAAAAAAAAGGCAAAACCCAGAGAAAGGTTGGGATAGATCATTAGATCCTTGCGGAAATTTGGAAATGGCTGAATATATTCCTGATGCTGAGTATTCTCAGTGTGGATATGCTTAGATTTATTGTTTTGACTTAAGAGTATGTAATAACACTTAAAAGCGCACAATTATTTTGCTGTTTCTGGCTCAGTATCTATGGCTAACACTTTGTGATGTTGTTGGTTCCAATTTCTGTTTTCTGCCCAAAGTAAACATTGAAGACTCTACCCTAGTCTGTGAGAAGTTTCCCTCTGTTGAAGTGCTTATACCCAAAACCTGGGGTAGCTACCATTTTGCAGAGGACTCTTAATAGCTTGTAGCACCATCTCTGATGAAGAATTTCTCCAGTCCCCAATTTTATGTTCTCAAGGAAAGGTGCTAAGGAATTTCTAAGAGGAGTTTGAAAGTCTGCCATGAAATTAAAGGAGTAATTTGGCCTCCTAGCTTGTGGTGCACTTTATTACACTCTAGAAACTCCTAAACCATCTCAACTCCATGGTTTATAACTGTCACGCAATGGTGAAAAGTGTTTACACACTCCTGTGATAGCAGCCAAGTAGTCAGTGGGAGTGCAGAGGAACAGAGTGTTCCACTGTACCTTAATGAGGAAAACTAATACGTTTTTTTCAACTTCTTACTGCTCATGGTCAAATGAACCCAAATAAATAGGAAGTGGGAAAATCTGTGAATTCAATAGCTGTGAGGAGTGGGTGGTGTGTTGAGTTTTGTTTAATTTTTGTTGTTTCCTTGTTTTGTTTTGTAATCATTGTTACTTTGCAGTTACATAGAGGATATTTCTGTTCCTACACTAGCTACTTGGACTGCATCGAATTAGAAAATATCCTAGTGAGGAAAATATTTACCTTGCTAATTGCAAAGTAAATAAGGTTTCTTTTGAGTTTCAGAATGCATGTCGTCTTTTGTAATCAATAGAGGCTTGTTGAGGTAATCTGTAGGGCTGTGCAATCCTATCTATATTCATATTTTGAGATACAATGAAGAATTCTCTCTTTAAAACAAAATAAACTCTGTTACTGCTACAGTCTTGTACTAGTCTTTTTATAGATTTAAAGTCCTTATACTTTTAAGACTTGTAATTGTGGTTGAATAAATGTCCTACTTTCAAGCAGTGATGGAAAGATGGTCTATATTTATTCTGGCATTGCAAAGCTGACTGTTGACTGGTTTGTTCTGTTCAGCTCAGGTAACTGTTGATCACAGGAGCTCTATTTAGTATAGCAGTATATTTAAATAGATGACACCCAGTTAAATATTTATAGTTGTATTCTGACTGAGTTAACTTGCAGAAACACTGAATAACTCTGCTGAAACCTTGGGAAGTGTTCCACATAGACTATAGAGAAAGTTTTGAGATGGATATGAATTTCTGATTATACATTCCTAAGAGTCAGACGGTATTACTGATGGATGCTTTCTAACAACACTACATTGTTTGTGGCCCCATTTCATTATCCTTGTATCCAGATTAACTAATCTTGACCTATCTGGGAGAAGTTATGATACTAAAGATACCAGACAGAAGTACTGGTGTTAGGAAAGATGTTCTGCAGTACCCTGGGTATGCTGCTGGCCTGACCTTATTCCTCCTTCACTTCTATTGCTCCCTCCCTTGCCTCTGAAAGTAAAACTAACAAATCTTGCTCAGATGAATGCGTTAATTTGAAATTTTTATCAGACATGTGCCTTAAAGGAAAACTGAGTTTTCAAGATACTTAAAACTTAGAGCTGGATTATGCATTCATTCTTTTCTCCCAGAAATGCTTTTCTGAGTAGGTAGTGTAAACATTTACAGATTTAAAGTTTTGGATTTTCACTAGATCTATTTGAAAGTGTAAACATGCAAATGATGGCAGGACTTGCATCCTCCTGATGGAAGGGAAGAGCAGAAGTATCTGGTTAACTTTGTACACAATTTAGGGGAAAAAAAATGCATCCGGGTGGCCTGAGTGATTAATAGACTAAGCAAATATGAAAATTTGAGTTTGGATTTTCATGACAGGGTTCCACAAAACTGTTTCTGGAGCTGCTTAACCATAACCAGGTAAAGAGGTTTCTGATTCCTTCTGGATGGAGATGCTCATTTTCAGCCTCCTGCCTGATGGTGACTGCATTCTCAGCTGTGTCAGTGCAATGGTTTATGAAGCTTTTCTGTAAGCTGAATTAGTAAGAATTTCATTTGGAATCAATCTTTGCTGAAAGTGATGGAAGGAGGGAGGCTTGTTTCCCATAAATCTAGATCATTTCACAGGATGTGTTAAATGATTTTTAAACACCTGAAATACATAATTGGTCTTTAAAGATTACTGCAAGTGTCCTTTCTTTTTTAGTAAGTTCATGATGTTCTTGTTTAAAACCCCAATATACAAGAGCAAAAAGAGCATTCACATAATAACATAAAAATGCCAAATAGTCCTATCTTCCTGGGGAGGAGCATTTTTATGTCTTCTTCAATTCATGCTCTACTATTTTCTGTTTTTTATTAGATTATTTAATATCTTGTTCTTCCTCTGTGTCTGCTGGCCTCAAGGTTTCTGTCAAACTCCCCTGGGCCACAGTGAATAAAGTACAAGCCATGGTAAAAGAAGGGTGGGAACCATTCCTAATTTCCCAAAGGTGAAAAGGTTCAAGCAGCTTCCTCAGGTATCCCATAATTAGGGGAATCTTCCAAATAGGTGGTGAAAAAAGGTGTAACTGGGTGCTTTCTTAAGTGTACCCACTGGAGCAGGTAGTCAGCCTGCTGAATAATCTCATTCATTGACCTTACTACCTGCTGTGGTTTGGACAATTGGCACAGAGTTGTTCTTAAACTTTAAAAACAGGTGCCAAAGGGGTGGGGGTGGGGGGAATCCAGACTTTTACAGCCAGAACAAATAAAAGTTGTCTGAGTTCAATTTAAAAATAAGTAATTTGTTTTGGGTTTTAAATCTGGCATTTTAAATATGACTATTTTCATTTATTTAAATTGAAACTCAGGAAAGTTATGTTGGTGGGTGCATATAAACTTTCTGTACTCTCTCCTTTATGCAAAATAAGCTTGAGTCCACGGAGCCTAATTGTTCCTGATGATTATTATTAGGACTGGGTTTAGTTTGACTTAGCTGATATTGGCCTTTTACAAGTATTATGTCATAAAAGAGAGTCAGAATTACCAGCATGTAATAAAGTGCTAATGAAGTGGCTACTTACAGGAAATTCTTCAGGGCTGCAAAGTTTTAAAGGTGACACTGTACACTGTCTTACCTAGCTCAAATCCACAAGCTTCAATATCTCCTGTATTTCATAGGAGAAAAATCACACAAATGTGGAGGATGACTCTTTTTTAAGTACTTTAAGCAGTAGGCTCTCACATTCAAAGACTGAGGACCGAAAGGTAGTTTCATAAAAGTGGTTCCTTTGTGGAACGTGTAAATACTGTCAAACTACTGATACAAAAAATTATCTGGATGCTAGGGAAGGATGGGGACTCTTAAACTCAATACAGCCCAACCAAACTGCCAGCTTGTTTCCAATGGTGATACTTGATGACCTTGCTGTTACTGTGGTAAGTGATGGGAAAATAAAACAAAAACCAAAAATGAACTCCCACTGTAGGTGGTGATAGATGACTTCTGCACCCACTGATGGTGGCATGTATGCAAGGATCTCCACAGAGTTAATGTATAAGAGCCTGATGTATTTCTGCTGCATACAGAAGTGGGTTACTTTGCAAGCAGAAATTAAATTCTTTAAGATTTTGAGTGTGCTATACTTGGGGTTAGGTGTGCAAGTTCTACTGAAGTCATTAAACCTTTCAGATATTCACAGTAAATTGACTGTTCTTTTGACTTTTTAATTGTCAAACCTTAAGACTATAGTTATGGGAAGATAGTGGCTGCTTGGATTATATGTGGTTGAAGTGTTGTAATGTGAATGTGTTCAAGCCTTAATGGATTTTCTAGAGATCAAAGAAGCTGAGAGGCAGGGAACTGAATCCACAAATGCCAGGTCCCCATCTGATTCATTTAAAAATGAGCTGTTTTCCTCTGTGTGATCTGTAATCTGGCAAGGTTTTGTTCTTGAGGCAGTTTCTCTGGCAGTAGCTTAGCTAGGGATGTACATAAAATTTTGGGACTCCTTTTGTTAAACATCTCATGGTCCGTAAAGAGGGAGGAGGCTGCTCTGTCAGCAGCTGCTGCCAATGACATATGCTACAGCAGAAAGCTGATACAGCAGAAAGTCTTCCTTGAAAACGGGTGCTGGTATCACTATGGGTATGGGGTGGAAGAAATCTTCCACCAGTCTGCAATAATCAGCATAAAGAGTTAGGACTCTGAAATGGGGCTGATAAAGAGAGTCATATAGGGTAGGAAATGGGATATGGAGGGAAGGATTCATTTGTCTGTGTCCTGTAGTCCAGATGGTGATGTAGAGTCTGAATTTTATAATTATCTCATGCAACATCTTTCTTGAGGAATTCTTGTAGAGCCTCTGGGTTTCTTTAGTAACTGAAGATAAAAGGAGAGGAAGACACTGCAGCTCCTGGTGCTCAGCTCATCTCATCTCTTTTCTGATCAAATTTTCATGAAATGGGGAAGGCTTCTGAGCAGTTCATGCTGGATGAATATAAGCCTTTGTTATACACAAATTCAAGAGAAATAAATGGTATTTGGGTACAGCTGAGTTGGAATTTAAACTATCTTAAATGTAAGTGCCTTAAACTGAGCCTTTATGGGTATATACAGGCTGTTGGACCTCAGTGCTGAAAAGCTGAAGCAATTTTACTCTACTTAGCAGTCTGTCTGGGATGTGTGCTGAGCTGCTACAAAACCAGAGGGAAAGGCAGGATAAATGCCTTGCAGTCAGCTTGCACTGTGCTCCAAGCTACTGTGGGAGTGAGCACTCTCTACCTACACCTCATCTGAGATTGTGTACTCATTTTGCTATATATTATACTGTTGTAACTAAGGTGGGAAACCATAGTTTAAGTGTGAAACTACTATAGTTTCATTTCATTTTATTCTCACTGTTGAATGGATTTAGTAGGTCTTTACAGTCCTTGAAAGTCATCTTTAGAAAACCTTTGGCAAAGGAAGTCTGTTGTCCAAATTACATCAATTCTGTTTCTGATTAGAGCTATGAAATGGTGTTTTTAAAAATGTATTTTACCTGGCTGGGGAATATATCTAATTATTGCAGCTATAGCATTGAAATATGAGGGAATGAGAGTTGGTCAAGATGAACATTACTCAAGGTGAACATTACTCCAAGTATCTTGGAGTTCTTTACAGATTCACTTCAGACAGAAATGAAGAGAGGTGTAACAAGTGGCTGTCTTCACTAGCACATATTACAGACTATCCGAACAGTGCAAAGATCTGGCTACCCACAAGCTTGTAGATAACCAGTCTGAGAGCTAGTATAACTACTTCTCTGCAGAGGAAAAAAATATCATATGATGATTAGGAGGGCCTTTTAACATGTAGAAGGTAAGGGAAAATGTATGTAAAACCTGAAGGTTCTGAGACAACTTCCCATATTACTCAAAATTATTTTTCAACAGAAAGTGTGGAAACTAGGAAGCTAGGACTAAAATGAATGCTGTTACTTGACATAGTATCTACATTTTGTATGATATGTTCATGTTTGTCTCATAACATCATTCCTCCTTAAATCTGGTAGAGTCAGTTCAGCATTGCCTTACTGTCATTGCATGGCTTATCCAATTAGTATCTGATTATCCCCTTTTGTACCAGAAACAAGGCAAAACTCTGTCTATATTTGAAATCTCACACTGCATGCTAGGTTTGGTTTATTTAAAGGTATTTCACATTTTTTCAGATAAGTGAGAAATAGATTTCATTATTAATTTAGGTGCAGCAGAATCAAAAAGGATCCTTACATACAAAAGATCCATCTGCAGATTCAGTGGAAGTTACAGGAATGCGATTTGGAATTTGTTTTTGGATTGAAACCCTTTCATTTACCAGCTTAAAGTATTTTTGTGTAAAGCTGAGCATCTTGAAACTTTCTCCTTTTTTCAGGACCTAAACATAACACTGTTCTTCTGTTGAAATAGTAGGTCATTAAGAATGCATGTTAGGTCATTCAGAGAGAGATTATTGTTTCAGAAAATAGACCACCTGTGTCTATAGACCTATGGTGGGATATATTTGCTTACCTATGTGTTAATAAGTAAAGGTAAAATTACCATCACTGGCATATTTTCCTCCTGGTTCCTTTTTATACCTGTGTAAATCCAGATCTTTTCTGGTATGTCCTGTGTACATAAATTGTATTGGATTTCAGAGTTGGATTCCACCTTGGGCTGTGCTGATGACCGCAGACTGTTTATGTGACCTATGCTAAGTTTCTGGCAGACTTCTCCCTCTGAGGCCTTCATGCAGTGCATTATCCCTGAGACACTCATGTCATTTAGAACAGGTTTTATTGTTTGTTTGTGCACCAGTAGTTTTCAGGTAATTTAAGGGAAGATATATTTAGTCTAGTCATGTAGGGAATGGCAACACTGCTGGGAAACTGATTGCTGGCAAGAGCATGAGCAAAATTACTTTGATATGGAAAATAATCTCTGGGCAACCTTAAAAAACTATTTAATAATAGTACAGGATAATTTTAATACCTTTTTCAGTTTCTAGGGACCAAAAATACCAAACAAATAGAAGACAAACTTCTGCATTGACAAAGGAAGATCTACTTTAAAAACTTAATGGGGGTAACAGACATGGCTTTGTCATGTTTTCTCTAAAACTGCTTTGGAATATTTAATGTCTTATAAAGTCTTTATTGTGCAAAGGCAATCTGAAATTTTTAAGTATTGTGTAGAATTTCATGGCAGTGCCAGAATATATACTTTGCACATTACACCAATATGTGAAAAGTTACAATCTCGTGGAAAAAATGAAGGATTTGAAGATGCTTTGCAAGATGGATGCACAGAGCTAGGGTAGAGACTTTTTTTTCCTGTAAAATTTATTAAAGAATGGGCAAACCATTATAAATCTTTCTGAAAAAGCAAAATCCTGAGGCAAATAAAAAAATTGCAGTTGGAATGGTGAAAATTTGGCAATGTTTTAATTGTCTGAAAACCTAATCTTGAGGAAACCTCACACTTCCCATTAGAGATTAAGCTAACCATGTTCTGATATCAGCTAGTTCTTTTAATAGTTAAGCTCTTTTCTCTTATGCTTTTATAGTTCAATGCACCAGGTTTTTGTTTGGAGGAAAACTACTTTCACAGTCTTTACTTTTTATTATTGAAGATTGTGTCTTTAACACAGTATTGTGATACTGTTATTAAAAGCTGTCTAATCTACAAAAACTGGTGTTAGAAGTGCTGTGTATTAAGATGAAACTACTATGAATTAAAATGAAGTCTTCACCAGAAAAAAACTCAAGAATACAAATGTTTCATATGTGTCCTTCATAATTCTATAATTTAAAGCATGACCAATTTTGTTATCTCTGCATTCTTTCTCTTTACTGATATTTGCCTTCCTCTGAGAACCTCTTGTCAAACAGTTCCTAAGAGCAAGAAATTACTGCTTTGGGAAAGTTTAAATTCACAAATACACCAGCTTCAGGCTGGCCATCTTTTCCCAATGGGATTTCTTCTTCTCTTCTTCCCACTCATTTATGAAGTGAACATCTGGAGGACCTTTTAAAGATGAGTATTGCAATGTTCCTGGCTCTTTTTGAAGAACAGTGTTTTTTACTTTTGAAGTATAAAAAACAACAGCAAAGTTGATAAGAGCTAGGAGGTTTTAATTCTGTTTTCTCATAGTCTGGCATCTGTTTTCTTTAATCTAGTACAGAATGTTTGCTCTGAAGATTAGTTATTGTCCTTCAATATGAGGGCTTAAAAATGCTTTCCTTATTCTCTGTTTTGGAGCTGATTGCACTATTAATAGTTTATCCTCCTATATATGTATATCAGAATAATTTGTAAAGGACTATAAATATGATTAGGAATATCAATATAGTTTTTTATATCCTTTTGAAGGGAGTGGGATTGTAAGATGCTTTTGGAAACTGGTTGGTCATTACAGCATGTAAGTGCAGTGAGAGGATCAGAGTTTTAAAGGTCTACACACATGTTTCCTACTCTGGATGTGACCATCCAACAAATACTTTACCCACCGAACAGTCCACCCATCAAATCTGTATCTCTCCAACTTAAAGAGAAGGATGTTGTGGGGCACCATGTCAAAGGCCTTGCAGAAGTCCAGATAGATACATCTATGACTTTTCCCTTGTCCACTGATGTAGTCACTCCATTGTAGGAAGCCACTAGGTTGGTCAGAAAGGACTAGTTCAGGTCATATTTTACAACTCTTAAAGACCACTGTATCCAAAACAATATTTAGAATTAGGTCACCAAAGATGCTGCTCTGTCCATTGACTCACTTTGAAATGGGTTCCTATAAAAATGCAACCTGAGACAAAAGCCAGCAATCCTGAAATTTCAGAAGGAATCACTGTCTACTCTTAAGTGAAAGCTTTGGATTTTCTAATTTATTATGATGATTTCTGCCTTACTGTCTTGAGAGCAGAATTTTCAGTCTGTCTCATATTAAATAACATTTTTCCCATTCAGCAGAACCAAAGATCATCTGAGTTTGAGTGTTAGCCAGAACGTACTGCATAGTAATTTACATTTTAAATTTCTTACTCATTTTGCTTATATGTACATGCAAACTAAAAAAAAAAAACCTGCTTCTGAACTCCAAGAAGCTGCAGGGTGATTAAGGCTTGTGATGAAATGTTTCTGTGTGACAGCCCAAGAATGCTCTCCATGATCAGATGAGCTCTGGAATTCAGGGCAGTTTTCTTTTGTTTATGACCATGAACTTGACAGGAGCTTCTTCCAGCAGGAAACAGATATTTTTATTGTATGCCACTCATTTCAGGTTTCTTCTTGCAGTTCCTCAGTCACTTGTTTTCTTCAATTTTATTTAAACTCTGTGAGACTGAAGAGCTTTCTTGCTGTCTAAGAAATCACTGTCAGGTTTCACAATAATTTTCGACATGTGTCTCCAGCGTACTCTCCCTTGAGCAAAACATTATTTTAAATATTTTCAGTGGCTAGAGCCAGATTGGGTCATTACAATAATTCATTCTGACTGTCATTACACAAGCCAAGGAAGCTTGCCCAGTAGCTTCTGTTTCTGCCCGAACCATATCTGTAAGAACATATCATCCAAGCCTTTCTGTAGCTCTGGGTTACTCTAGTTGCCTCACACACTGATCCTGATTCTTAGGAGGAGAATCTCTCCTTCACACCACATAGTGGAGCTCCCTTTAGATGATTTGTTATCAGAATTGTCAAATATTTGGCAGGAGTTTAGGATTTTTCTTTTTTTTTCTTTTTTTTTTTTTTTTTTTTAATTTTAAATGTGAATTCTGCATTAGAATATTGTGCAATACCATTTTAATATGTAAGGAGGACTGAACTTTGTAATACTATACAGCCTTATTTTCATTTGGTAGATCTAAGCATCATGAACTATCATAGATGACTATGACAGTAGTATCTATCAGATACACAAACTGTCATGTATCTCCAAAGGAACTTGATTTTTCTTAGTTTAGTATTCTGAGAACACTTCTCTCTCAAACACTGCTTTAAAAATCAGTTCAGTGGTTCCATTTTAATATCTTTCTTTTTAGTTTGATCAGATCTTATATCTTGTCTTCTTCCTGCTTTGTTTGTATGTCATATTCTGTCTTTTGAAATAAAGCACATGTATTGATATTAATATGTATGTGTATATATCTAAATACACTGTGTATAAGTATACAAATTGGATGGTAGACTTACACAAATAAACTTCACAAATCTGCTTTTTTTATATAAGATATCTTCTGTGCATATGAAGATGAGAAGTTGCCAAAGATTTGCTAATCAATTCATTTGTCAATATTTTCACAATTTTCTGATCATATAAAAAAAATAAAGTTTTTATTACAAATATTAATTAGTTTTTGAAAAATTATGTTAAAAAAATCCAGACAAAAATTATTGAGAAAGTGTATAACCATTTATTTCTAATATGTGAATTCAACTAGTTCCTGACTTAAAAATTCAACTATTATACTAATTGTTATCCTTGAGAATTCTATCATCACTAGGTAAGCTAAAGCAAAATTTTATAAGAAATCTATTTAATCCGTTTATCTGCAAATTCAAAAGAAAGAGGAGCAGTTTTTTTACCTTATCAAAAGAAAGACCTGTTCTTGAGACTTCACTCTTAGGTGCATCAAATTCTTTTCTTTTTCAAGTATTTTCTTAGTTTTAAAAAATGTAATTGTTTTGGAAAAATCTTTTGAGACTTATTAATTAATGCTTTTATGTATAGTATAATTTATTCATTTTGCTTCAGAAGAGGGTTGTTCCCAAAAGCAAAATTATGAGTAGTTTCAGAATTATTTCAGGCTCTATAGAGGAAAACTCATCAACTTTGCAGATGCTGGGGAGCAGAATGACAGTCTCTAGTGTTCACCAGAGCAAATGTCTAGACTGGCCCCCTGCATCTGTAAGTAGACTATTGGATCCTGACTTTGTCCATGTTGACAGAAGTCCTGCTGTTGTCTAAGGCAGTCTATTAGGGTAGTCTGCTAAATTAGTCTGAAGTGTATCTTTCAAGATGGAAAATGAGTTTAAACAGGAAAGGCTAAGGTAGAAATAAGGCTGTGGCAGCAAATACGAGTCAACAAAGGAATGTTGTCAAGCCTGGCAGGCCCAAAGCCTACATGAAGCATTTCACAGTGATTTTATTGACAGATGCGTGACTGAACTGGCATCTGGCAATTTCCTATGAAAGACACCAAAACAACTCCTTGGGTTTTTTAACCAGAAGAGCGAATATAAAACCCTTTCTGTGACTTGTCATATGAATACAAATAAATTTGGGACACCAATTTCTATTTGAGACCATGGGAGCAGGTTCTACTTTTCATCTGACTGTCATTATTAACTCTTCATAAGTGGTACATCACACCTTCCATTGCTAAGGTCTAGTTGACCTTATTAGATTTGTTGTACTTCCATCTTAGCTATTGGGAAGTTGCCTCTTCTCTAGCAGCTTCAGCTTTACAGGAGGATGCTCCCCAGTATATTTCATGTCTCAGGCCACGTATACAAAGCAAATTCTTGTTTTCTATATTTGGGCCTCTGAGCAGATTGAACTCATTTATACAAGTGTCACCAGACTCTTGCACTTCTGCAGAAGCTGACTAGATGTGAAGCAGGCCTGGTCTGGAAGTTACATGGTTGTCCTAGAGAGGTGCAATGCCTGAGGAGTGATACTTGTACTAGTGAGAGGACATTGGTGCCACCGAAGCTGCTTCCAGGCCACCACTGCTCAGTATGCAGCCAGCCCGGGGTGTATGCACAGTCTGGTTGCACATGCCTGTGTAAATATCTCTGCTGCGTCCAACGGATTGTGTAGAACTGCCAGTTCTGGTCATCTAAAAATTAATCATCAAATTACAGCAGAAAGAAATAGTTGTACCGTTACAGAATACGAGAAGAGCGGAAAAAGAATGCTGCTGCTGGAAAGGGAAAAGAACTTTTTCCTTTATACCAAACTATTTCCATCAAAATGCCAGAGCATACAAAACTGGGAATTGGCAGGAGCCTCCTCCACGCAGCAGTTCTCTGGTGGCTGCTTTGGAAAGTGTCTTTGGAGCTGGATGAGTAGGGAGGCTGGAAATCCTATTGTGCATGCTTATGATTTTGAACAAAAGAACTTCTTTGTTCCAAACATCAAAGTATGGTAGTTGGTATGTGGCAAACGGTAAGGTTTGTAACAAATATGCATAACCCATTAGGAAGTAGGCTGTGAAGCATCTCCAGAGAGAAGGGCTTTGGTGTCTGTCACGCTGTGTCCCTCATTTGGTGATGGAGCGATTTTTAGAAAAGTGAAAGATAAATACTTCCACACCTATTGGAAAAGCAGATATATTCCTTTTAGCAGAGAACATCTGTTCTAGTTAAACCTATATATGAAATGCTTCTTTTTTTTTTTTCTGAGAAATCAGAACTACTGGAGTTTTCACAAACAGTAAAGACTGAAAATAGGATGAGTCCTTATGAGTTAAAGGTCTTCTATACAGAAAATAAATGCTTCCTTGCTTCCTTTGTATCAACAGAGATTTTACCATAACTTGCACGACTCACACAGATTAGAGGGGGGGGAAAAGAAAAACAAACAAACCACAAAACAACCCACAAACAGCACAACCCCCACAGCCTCATCCCCAAGAAGAACTCTAGAGCTGTTTTCTCCTCATTCTAAATAGACGTAGTTTGTGTTAGTATTCTGGAAATGTAGGTGTAGCAAAAGACCTGATTTACACATTAGACAATGTGAACAGCCAAATAGTTGTGTAAGTGACATTAGGTAGCATTAGTCTTTGTCTCGGAAAAAGAGTAGTCCAGATAATAGTATAGGAGCCACCTTCTTTAGCTCAAAAGTTGACTCATGCTTTTAGTTACTGACTCAGCTGAACAAGTTCTGCTTACAGCACACGAACAGCCCCATATAATCGCACGAACTGCTCACGTGACTCAGAGAACAATTATCTTTTTGATTACTAGATGGTGCTTTAAATGGAAAAATTTAAATGGAAAAATTTAAATGGAAAAATGGTGCTTTATGGAAAACCCCTCCATAAAGAAGGTCAAGAGTCACAGAAGACACTTTATAATTTATCTTTTAAAAATGTGTTTGATGCTCTACTGGTAAAAGCAATATTTTCTGGCTGATTTACAGCAGAAGGAGCCTCCACATGTGTTAGGAGAGGTAGTATCTACTGTTACATCAGCTAGCACTATTCTAAGAGGCAAATTTTGGGACTCAATGGCGAATTTGATGAGAATTTGAACGAAAAAAAATCCAAGCTAATCAGTCCTGAAGGCTTTTTTACTTTTTCTAACTTCTGCAGTTAGGTAAGTAGATATAGTTAAACATCAAAAAATGTGGAGGAACAGAAAGCGCTATAAATATGCATTCTTTAAGGACTAATCACAATTTCGATAACTTGCATCATTGGCTACAACTATATTAGCCTGACTTAATTCAGTGGAGTATGGTTTTGCCCAAAGTAAGTATTGATTAAAGTATTAATTAAAAAAAAAAGTGTCCAAATTGTGTAGTGCTGCAACAGCTGAATACCTAGTTCAGCTTGGGACTTTCCAGTTTATCTATCCATAGTTTTTACCCTGTTGTGGAAGAGTTAAAACTTCAGAAATAGCCTAAGGGAAATGTAGAAGTTTGATTTGCAGTGCTGCTAAGGCAGTGTTAGAAGTGAGCTGTTACACCTTGAAAGAGCAACGGAAGCAGTTATGTGCAAGATGTGAATGTTTTTATGTGAAGGGAGATAAAAGTGGTATGGTTGATGAAGTGAGCTGTTGGAAAATGTTGTTATATTCCTCAATAACTAAATTCTCTCTGTCCCACACAAATGGAAAGAAATCTCAATAATGTTTTAAAGTCTGGATTTCTTTTTCAAAAGCACTTTAAATTCAAAAAATCTTTTGTTGGGAAAACTTGGTAATGTTTTTCTTTGAAACTCTTTTTCTTCTAAATATCGTGAAAGGCTGGGAAGTTTGTGGCTCAGTTTTGTTATTTCATATGGTCTTCATTTTCTCTTCCTAAAAGCAAATTAAATTTTATATGTATGTGTGTTTATAGTGAGAGAGAGAAAGAAGGGTAACCTTCAACCTGGAAAAAGTGACAAAAGACTATGAAGTATGCTCCCATCACTAATTTAGCCATTCCAGCTTAGTTACATATGGTCAACTGGTAAATTTCTCTTTCCAAACTGTCCTTTGTGCCTGAAACACAACACGTTTACTTTGGCAGGAGCTTTAAGCAGACCTGGTATGAGACGTGGACAGTGCCAAGTTAGTTGAAAGGTCTATTAAAATGTTTTAAAATGGGCAAGGAAGAACAGTGCTACTTATTTATTTGAATGCAAAGTATTAAAATATTGAACAGCTTTTTGTGGTAGTAGAGAAAACATATTTCTTCCTCGTTGAGA
This sequence comes from Merops nubicus, assembly GCF_000691845.1. Taxonomy (NCBI): domain Eukaryota; kingdom Metazoa; phylum Chordata; class Aves; order Coraciiformes; family Meropidae; genus Merops; species Merops nubicus. Next base: position 27,133 of record NW_008622590.1, on the reverse strand, counting down.
ATGTAAGATACCATTGGCAGTCAGCTGTTGATTATTTGTACACTTAAATCATTATCTTCTAAGTAGAACTATTTGAACTTATCCTCTTCCATAGACCTATTTTATTTACTTACAAGTTCATGAAAGAAAAAGAGTAAAATTCTTATTAACACTGGAAATAGAGAAAATATTTACGTTATTAGCAGTGGTTTGAGTTTCTCCTGGAAGGATACTGTTTTTTTCTGAAACTAGAATGTGAATGGGTTTTTTTTTGTTTGTCTGAGAACTGAAGTCCACAAATTATGATAGGTCAACTGGTTTGCAAATAAATTTTCATTTGTCAATGCGTAATGCATAAATCGGTATTTTTTTTAATGCATTTAAGTTTCAACTTAGATTTCTAAAAATTATGTGATGAAATACAGAAATATATGATTTCCATTAAACACCTTATAAAAAGGAACAAGGTATATGTCTGTGTGTGAAACTGAGAACAGTTTGCCCCTTCTATTTCTCCTTTATTTGCACTTCTTTGTCCTCATTAGGTACCTTCCACTTTTTGTTAGCCTTTTTTTGCAGCTCTTTTACTTTGTAATGTAATACTGCTTCCTAATTTAATAACTTTTAGGACAATCTTTGCCCTAACAAATGATTCGAATAAACTTAAGAAAGCTGTAACACTAAGAAATATTTTTTGCAAAAGTTAATCTTAACATCCAAAATGCCAAGAGGAGAAGAACTTTATTCCAAATTTGACATCTGTCTCTTATTTTTAAGCAATGACTTCAGATAATTTCATGTCACACAATGTCTTTATCAATTGCATGCTTTTATACTTCCTAAATTGTATCCCCTACATTCTGCAAGATGTGTGCTTCTTTCTTACTCGGTAACGTCCCCCTGCTCTGCAAAGTGTCATAACCATTGGAATGGTTTGTGTGTATTTCCAGGGGTAGATACTTGGGAAATTCACAATATATGCTACTGTGATCTGTTATTTGAAAGTAATTTGGAGGCAGAAGGATAAGCCACCAGCACATGGACAGAGTCCAAGGGACAATGCCAACTCTCATACCTCTTCCTGTGCTTTAACTCTGGGATATGCCATGTAATTAATTACTTTGCATCAAAACAGCAATGTGTGAATATGTGCTTAGTAGCCTGTGGTAAATGTGAAATTATGAGAGTAATTAATTATAGTCTTTATGGGCTATGCCAAAATTTCTCAGCTGAGTGAGCTCACATCTAGTGGGCTGATGCTACCAAAAGGTCAGCTTCTCTTCCCTAGCTTTGTCCTCTTCTTCCCCTCCTGTGCTCTTCTCATTTCCTTAAGCCATGTGTAGCAATTATCAGGTTTTTCTTGGACCTGCTTTATCTGAGATTGCTAAAACTGATCAGCCCTATTTGTTGGTTTAGTTTTCTCCCATTTTAGAAAACTAGCAGAACATTATGAACATGTTTTATCAGCACTGGATTGAAGCCATAACCAGAGGAGGAACAGGTTCATAACTGACCTAGTATGTTTCATAGCCTGTATTTTTAGTTCAATTCTTTTGCCCTCACCATAAGCACAGTAGATAGTTACCGTAGTTTAACTCAGTGATCTGTGTGATGCTTTTTTTTTTAAACGTAAATCTTGCATGTGAAACAGAGCCATTTGTTCTCTTAGACAGTTAGAAGTAAGCTGAAGTCCTGAAAATGAGCTACGTTGCAGTTTATCTTTTATAACTTTAAAAGGTTGGATTATGTCAGTGTATTCTAGACATCTGAAATCCTTTGAGATTACTTAGTAGTTTGGGGTATCTTGGGTTAAAATGTGATGTTCTGCAGGAAATCAAACCAGTCTGGGTTCAGGTTTGTGATGGCCAGTAATTTCAAACTGCTACATACAGGAAAAAAAGGCTGAAGAGAACCATGTGTTAGAGGAAGGGATCCAGTGCTTGGCCAGTCTAGCCACCACATCAGCATATATCAGATAGCCAGTCTTCCAGTGCAGTCGTGCAGGAGTTTGGAATGTGGCTACCTTTCTGCTCATGCCCACAGGTTGGTCAGATCTAGTTGTAGGCAGCTGCAGGTGGACCACACTGATGGGCTCTGCTGGATGCAGTAGCAGAGGACTGAGCACCAAGGCTGGACTCCTCGTGTGTGGCTTGTGCCATGGCAGGGATTGGAACAAGCTCCACTAGAGACTGCAAAAGTTGCAAACTTCATAAGTATTGAGGAAAGACATTTCTTAATTAAATCACTTTTCTAAACCTATAGTGAGAACCTACTAATACAAATAGACTGTAAATGAAACCAGGAAAAGTACAAAAGCAACTGTATATACTTTTATATAAAACTTGGATGCAAAAGAAAACATAACATACTCTTTTGCATCATTCTGTGAACTCTAGGTTGTGTTGAAACAGTTCTGAAAGTTGTAGGTAAAAGATCAGGATATAATAAGAATTTAATTTGGTACATAACAAATACAGTTTTGCACTCTTGCTACTATTTGATATATTCTGCGTGGTTTTTAAGGTCTTTGTCTTATATAATTCAAGTATAAAAGTAGTTTCCTTAAAGTTAAATTCTGGATCCCCCAACTTTTCAGTATTAAAATTAATTTTTGCTACCTTAAAACTCATTACCTTTACTTTACTTCAAAATTGTTCCATTTTTCCGTGCCTGTCTTCTGCAAACGACGACTGTGGTGTTCTGAGGGAAATGCAGTGAGGTCACCTTATAGAAATGTTTGTCATATGATAAACATCATAGGAGGAGAGAGAAAAACTGGAGCATGAAAGTGACAGAAAGAAAATTATCAGCTGTTGGCAACAACTGAGAAGAGTAGAAGGAAGCATATGGCAACAGGAAAGGGTGCAAGAGGGAGGGGATAGAGCAATGCAGGAGGTGGAGTGGAAAGCTAGAAATGAGTTCCCATTGTTCAAAAAGGGTAGCACGGCAGTTTTGCATAACCTAGCAACAGAGGAAGGTCACATCTCTGTATTGACTGAAACACAGACAACCTGTTTAAATCTGGTTTTAACACTGAATGTTGGCTGTAGATGATCCTACAAAGAAACTGTCAGAATGCAGTGATGTACTTTGTCAAGCAAATGTCCCTGCAGCCCTGTGTGCTGACTTATGACAGTTCTAAGTAGAGGCTTGTGGAGGAAGTACAGTGTAGACATCCTAAAAGACAACAAGGTCAAAAGGCTGTTCAGTTTGGTCTTACTTTCATGTTTTGTTGGATTTCAGTCACAGTTTTTGTGACACATAATTCTGTGTGTAAGTACACCTATCATGCTGTCTCTTTTTTATTTCCTGATAAAAAATCAGGAATATAGGGGATTGGTATATCTTGATTTTGATAGAATATTACACATGTTTAAATAATAAATATTGTGTCCTCTGAACATTTTTCATGTCTGAGATTTTTAAAATGGAGACACTTTTATTTTTTCTACAAGAAAAAAGTTAACCAGCTTAACATCAGTCAAGTATCGTGTCTTTTCCTTCAAAGCCTTTTTAAAGGAACGTTATACTTGGTGACAGTAGTGCTAATGTACTAATAAGGATTTAATAGCCTTATTTCAGTTACATAGATTATACTTAGGCAACCCTGACCCAGAGGATTGTTGTTTTCCTCTGTTTCATAGAACGGGGTGTGATTCTTATGTACTGATCATTTTGAGAAGAGAGCAATCTATCAATCACTGTTCTTATCCAGCCCCCCATGTAAGATCACTTGCCAATTGCTGTGTGTTGTATTTACACGTACACTGCCATCTGCAAAGTGGCCTAGCAGAGGATTATGATGTTCCTTAGCACCACCCATCTGGGTGGCTGTCCTAAAAATAACCAGATAATGCTACTCAAGGTAATGCCCCTGGCACATTGAATGCAACCACTGCCTACTGCACTTCCTTATAAGCACCAAATTGTCATCTAAAATACAGATGAATCATGTTATGCTCAGTTTTGGTTCTGTTTGCTTTAGAGATGATCACACCATGCACTTTGGTTCTCCATAGCCTATTCTGTCATTTATAGAATCCAACTTGTACTTGTTCCTTTCACCTATTTGGCACATTATTGAGAAAGATAATCTATTATTCAAAGGATCTGTGTATTGTTTGAGGCTGGGGTAGGGAGCTGTGAGCAAGGGCACTTGTGAAACATTACCCTCCAAAATTACTACCTGATTCTATCCTGAGACTTAAACACATTCTGTCCTAATAGAATTCTCTCCTCTCCTTTCTCCTCTCTCCTCTCCTCTTCCAAAAGAATTGGAAAGGAACTGGAAGCAGAGAGGGGAAAAAGCAAGAGGTTTTAGCAGAACATTGTGAGAAAAGGACATGGACTGTGGTTGCAAGTGGTGGTAGGTGGCACGGCCACAGCTTAAGAGGGTCAGACTTTGGGAGGCAAAGCACTGGCACTCTGGGATAGGGAAGATTAGACTTGGGAGGAACTGGGACAAAAGGAGTAAAGCCAGGGCTTTAGGGAAGAGGAGTTTGGGTAAGGATCATGGCAGAGATGACAGGTTCTATAGCAAAATGGGCCCTGATTCAAGATTCAGCTGCCAGAGGTCATTTCCCTCCCCCCGACATATGCATGGTTTTGAAATATCTTTGCCCTGACTTTTTGCTTATGTTACAAATTTCAGGGACCTGGTTTCTTAAACACCAAACAGCTTTAAGATTCTGATTTTCTTTACATTCCAAAATTAAGAAACACAGCATTTGTATTCTGTCCTTAATTCTGTTTCCTCACTCCTCCTGTATAGAAAGGCAGTGGATTGTAAATGAGAGCTGTAGCTGTGACAGCTTTTATGCTTTCCTTTTACAGACTCATTTTGGGGAACATTGATTTATGTGTATCCTGATAGGTAAGTTCCCACACCAGGCTAAGATACATCTCAGAACCTCTTACAACAAAAGCTCTAGTAGCATTAGGTCAAATGCACTTAAGTAAATACACTAGAATCACACAGAATCACAGAATGTTAGGGGTTGGAAGGATCCTCTGGAGATCATCGAGTGCAATCCCCCTGCCAGAGCAGGACCATCTAGTCTAGGGCAGGTCACACAGGGACACATCCAGACGGGTCTTAAAAGTCTCCAAGGAAGGAGACTCCACAACCTCCCTGAGGAGCCTGTTCCAGTGCTCTGTGACCCTTACAGTAAAGAAGTTCTTCCTCATGTTGAGGTGGAACTTCCTTTACTCCAGTTTGTGTCCATTGCCCCTCGTCCTGTCACAGGGTACAAGTGAAAAGAGATTGTCCCTTCTTTCCTGATACCCAGCCCACATATATTTGTACATGTTAATTAGATCCCCCCTAAGTCTTCTCTTCTCCAGAATAAAAAGAGATATAACACAGTAAAAAGAGATAATAATTTAAAATAATGTAATACTAAAAACCTAATAGTCTGCAAGGCGATTACGTACAAAGTATTTTTGTTAATATTGAGCAAACTAATGAGTTCTTTTGAGTTATCACCATGCATTTTTTAATGTCCACTGTGAAGGAAGTACGTGAGCAAAGATAAAGCAATACTTGCACTTTACAATACGAGCTGTAATATAAGGCATGGAAGAAGTGTTGGTGATGCCAAATTTGGGCGCTCTTGCATTAATGTATAACATAGTAACATAAGATGATTTTTCACTTCATTGAGATGGAGATGTTGAAACTTGCATTTTAGTGTAACTGTGTCCGTAGACTGAAGCTGTAACTGTTGGCATGGTGAGGGTCATCTGGAATCTGATGGGAAAGTTAACTTTTGTCCCTTCGAAAGCCAGTTTCCAAATCTTAAACTTTCAAGTATGATAAGGCCCACATCACAATTGGTTACTGACAAGACTAAAGTTCAGAGTAGGATTATAGGGTAAAAATTATTAATTAACCATTACTGGGCAGTCTGTGAAAAATACCTGAAGCATTTGCCCCCCTTTGGCCTAAAAACAGCCAGTTCAGGTTAGAGAATATCTTGGAAGATAGTGGGGGAAAAAAACCAAACCAAAACAAAACAACAACCTGTTCAAATCTTGTTTAAAGACCTGTTTCAATTAAGAAAATAAACATACAAACAAACAAACAAACAAAGTCTTAATGTAGTCTCAGTTTTATAGCTGTGATAAGCTGCTTCCCAGGTTTTTGTAAACCCATTTTTACACTTTTTCATGTAAATACACTTGCAATGTATTTAAACAATAAGAGCAGACATCAAAACAGATGAAAGAAAATGAAGTGTGTGTTTTCAGTCTTTTGTGCAACTCACACATTTTTGGTAACTACAAACAGTTTTGCCTACCCTTATATAAGTGTTACAAGGCTGCTCTGGAATATTTTAAACAGAAGTCTTTTGAACATGCAGGAAATATTCTTTGTTAGCAATTTGCTGAATGATCAGGTTAGTGAAAATCTAAAATGATTCATCTGGGAGATGAGTAGTATTTCTTTCAATTGGCTTAATGTGTAGGACAAAGCCCCCGTTCAAAATGCATCCCCTTGGAAATGTGACTGAATTACAGGAGAAATAGTTTTCTGATGGTGTACATTGCAAGAAGAAACATTAAAACATTAAAGGAACATTAAAAGCATTTGAAGGCGTAGCTAAGTCGCTCTGCAATTCAAGCACTGAATTTAACGTGAGTAGAATACTTAGTGCTATTTTAACATTTGGTATCATTTCCCAAGACTTAAATGTCTTTTTATGACTTGCAATAGTGTTTGTTACTCAATTATTCAATACTTGCTAGTATAATCATAAAATATAAGCAAAAATCAGCATATTTTATGAAGAATCTTGTTTTATGTAATAAACTTTTCTTTTTAGAAAACACTATAGTATTTTTCTTTAAAAACATTACAGTTGGGGAAGAGTTGTAATCGCTATGTTTTTTTTATCATTGATCTAGTTCTTTTTCAGTGTCCAGAGACAGGAGTTTGTGTTTGTCCTACCTTTCAGTTGAATGAAAGCTGTCCCTCGATAGAGGGAGTGTCTGCTTGCCAGCTGTCACAGAAAGTCCCTGCTTCCTTAACTCAGAGGTGCTTCTCTTGCAGCAGGCATGATTCACAGGACTGCTCAGCAGGCACTTCAGGAGAAAAAGGCAGCCCTCTAATTCAGAAACCCTTTTTTGGTGTCTTTTGGACTTTTTAACTTATTGAAAAGCTGAGCTGCATCATATGCTGGCTACTGACTGATGGGTCTGCCTTCTGATTCAGTTCCAGGAGAGAATAATTTTTTGTTTCCCAGCAGAAAATCGCTCTCTATGAGAAGTGGAAGGGGACTGGGGACTCTCACTCATTTAACCCCTGTTCTTATTATTATTTGTGTTAGAGGAGCATGAAATTTATTTAAGATGTCTCTAATGAGATGGTGTTTTTTTAGAGAGTAGGAAACAAACTCCCTTTATGTCCTGTAACCTCTAAAAAATACTTCTTAGGAAAAAAAGTTAGAGTATTTTCCCATGCTTCTTACTCTATTCATATTATTCATATTCATATTCTTCTTCATATTCAAAACTCAAATTTCAGAAAGGGGAGACAAGCTTCCTAGAAGATCTTACAAATGCCTTCATGTCTGTTATCCATTTTTCTACTTCTGTGAATGTATGGGTGAGATACAATATCTGTGAATTTTTTCCATATTAAGGATTGATAGGAAAGTCCAAAGTATTAGTGTCTCCTGGAATCCAAGAGAATAATCTCAAATCAAGACCTTTTATTCCATTCCGTTCCCACTTCTGAATCAATTAATTCAAGTGCTGGATTTGGATGATTTGAAAATTCCATCCTTTAAACACTGGTTCGATGCCTGTTATACTCAGTCCCATACCAAACTTTTAAAGGTGACTGTGCTGTGTTTAATTGAATTCATATTTTATCTCTTGGGTTTTTTTGTTTTTATCTTGTTGATATAAGATACCTCTTATGCTGATACTTATATTCAGCATAAACTGTTCTTTGTTATCAAAGGAAGAAACCCTTGCACTTGGAGTATGTTCAGTCACTGACATAACCCTTGGGAGAAAGAAAAAGATTAGAAAATTAAGTATAAATCTTGAAGATGACAGCGCAGGCTGTCATATTCCTTGGTTGAGGCAGATTTATCTTTTTTACAGTCACTGCTTCATTTTGACATTTCTTTGATGTGAGACTTGTCACTACATCTTATGAGTGCTTCCTAAACACCATTAGAGTTACATTAGTGTGCTATTTCAGAATGCAATATCAGAAAAGTTATATACTTCTATTAATATAGGTAACTCAAATTATCATGTTCCCTGAACCTAAGCTTCAGAGATATCTAAAATAATTTTTCAAAATTCAGTGCATAATACTTGGAACTTAGATATCAAAACTATAATTGGCTCCGTGGCCTTGAACTTTATCTGCAATGATGTAGGAAACACTTTTTTCATCTGATTCTTTTCTGCATGGAGGCAAAATCTTGTGAGACTAGTTTATGTACAGCTTTTGGTGCTGCTACATGGAATATATTCTTTGAGAGCTGCTTATATGCCTGACTTATTTCAGTTTAATATGAGCCTGTCTACTCTAAGGATGAGGAAGCTTCATTCAAACCTGAAGTCAGCTACAGCCCGAAAACTGAAATGAAAATCATTTGGCTGAAAATTTTAGTTTCTTGACATAGAGAAGACTTAAGTGGGAATGCTATGCTCTGGAGGCAGCAATCCCATTCGTTTCTATGGAATTTTTGTCAGTGACTTCAGGAGAGACAGTCTTTTTGCTGAACTTCAGAACTTCTCAACATTTAGAGGCACAAGGCTGTCACAAGTCATATCTCTTTCCAGGTGATCATTCTTTTTTTGCTCTACCTTTTATCACCCTTCAGGACCTAAGGGCTTAATATGCAGGACAACAGAACAGAATTCAGGCCCACATATGCAGAAACTATGGAGATTAGTAGCTCAAAACTTCTGAATTTTTTTTTTTTTAGTTGAATGCACTTGCACTTGGCCTTTTACCCATCACCGCTGGGTAGTTAACATGACTGGGATGAGGTCAGTGTAAGCCATCATTCCTTTGCAGTAGATCATTGCTAGCTCCCCTCTCCCTTCATATTTTTTTTAGCCCCTCTTTCTCATGTCTTGTTTCTTTAAAATTTCCACCGTAGTTCTCTTAAAGTTTTGTCATTTCTTGGGAGACTCTTTTGTTCCTCTCCAAAATACCACAGCAGCTGAGAACTGAGAAGCTCTTTGCTCTCGGCTGTGGCTGCTTCTGCACTGGGGGAACTGTAGCCAATGTCCTTTTTGTGCTAGGGAGACTTGGAACTGGGTGCACTGAGTTTCTAGGCAGGCATAATGAATTATGTAATCCTACTGGCACAGCAGTTCTACATGGGAATAGAAAATGCATAGGAAAGATGGAATCGTTGAGACTTTTACTGCCTAAATCCATAATGCAGTTTTCAGAAGTGTGTATTTTACATTGTTCCTGAGATGTAAAAAGAGGACACTTTTTACACTGGGAGACAGCCTGTGCCTTGACACAAATTTCAAGGACTTATAAAAATCAAGAGTTTCTAATTAATAAGATTTTTAGGTTGTGGTGATGGTGGTGATTGTTATTAATTTTATTGTTTGTTGTTATTATTATTATTATTACTCTGTGCAAGTAATGGCAAATTAATGGCAGTGGCCAGACTATTTTCCTGAAACTCTACAAAGAAAAATGTTTTCAAAGGTAAAGAAATTGATCATGATGCAGCCATCTGGTGTGGAAAATAATGACTGACTAGTAGAATTTTAGCAGTCACTCAATTTGGGAATGGAAATGCTGCCCACCCTAGCTGTGGGTATGGTGCAATATCTATAGATTGATTCTTTTCATGCCTTTTTCACAACAAAGGACAAATATTTTTAATCCCATTTACAAATCTTGTTCTGAATATAAACCAGACCTGGATTCTTGTTTTAAATGGCTTGTCATTGCAATACCTGTAATACTAGAAAATACTTCAAAAATTAAATCGATCCAAGCTGACTTCATTGCAATAAATCTTGCATACAGCAAAATGTATTTTAGCAGTCACAGCTATATAACTTTTTAATAGGCTTTTATTTGTCTTAAATCATGTTGTTGTCAACACTGAATCACATACTCCTTTTCTCATATCATACTCCACTTGACATTTAACCACACATTTCCTTTGCTGTTTTAATTTAAATATATCATTAGACCTTTTGGTGAATGTGAAATCAGTGCCATAAAACACACACAAACAATCATGGTTCAATTCTAATTGAACATTGCTTCTTTACTCCAAATACCTCGTTACTAATCTTGTAATAATGAATTTTTTGGCTGTTAGTTTTGTTTCTATTAGACCTATAGAAATGTTGGACTCTGCTGCTCATTACAGAATTCTGACTATTGTCTGAGTCATGTTGGTCTGCTTTGTAAAATGAATTCTGCATTCCATTTTTTTCATTTGTTGACACACTGGTACATACTTTTGTACATCTTTAAACAATTTCTGTAATGTTTTCAGACAGGAACCGTGACACAAATTTCAACATATGAATTGTATATCAGTATAAAATACATTAATTGACTTTTGAGACACTTTGTTACTAGGTACATAGCTTATTATTCATTCTTAGTGTCATTAAATCATATGTGACTGTATCCCATTTTTCAATGTGAATATGATTAGGGTTGAGTTGTTGGGATTTTTTCTCTAACTAAGCATGCATACTTAGGATACAATTCTTCTTCAGCAGAACAAAAAAAAACCAAAATACTCATAATCCATTGGATTTTAGTTGCTAAGGAGGATGAACCTCAGGCCAGATGCTTAACTAAAATGGGGATGATGTAGAGCTATAGCTTTCTTTAGCCATCAGGTGTGTAATTCTGATAGAGACGGAGAGGTGAGCACTGAAGATCTTACTCTGTTGAAACATTTTATTTTTTTGTTTCATGGTCCCCAGCTCTTAGCTTGTTTTCTGTGAAACCTTCTGAACTGTTTATGGAGGCAAAATAAGAGCTGATAAAACCAGATCATTATGGAGAATGAAAGTTGCATACATCGTACATCTTACTTCATCTGGGGATTGATTTTCAACCTCAAATTTGGAACTTCCTGCTTTTGGGTTATACTGGGTCCTTTGTGTTGCCTAGTCTTAGATATTTTTTAAGCTGTATTTTTTTTTAAAAAAAAATAGACAAAGAGTTATCACTTTCTGATTTTTATTTTTTTTACAAGCTCATTGAGTTTTAATAATGTTAATGATATGAGACTTAAGAATTATCTACTATCTTATAGATCTAGAAAAGTGCTGTTTCTTGCAAAGAGCAAATATAAATACAAGCCTAAATCATCATCATTTTAGGTCCAAATCAAATTATGTTACTGTGCTTGAAATTCATCTAAATAATGCAAGTGGCAAGGTGTAGGTTCTAGATAAGTTTTTATCTAGGTTGTGAGCAGGGAGAGAGTTGATTGGGTTTTTTTAACTTTTGTATGGTGCAAAATCTTGAACTTTCTGAAGGACAGTACACACAGTTTATGATCTGAAAGTCAGCAGCATTGCCTTGAGTCTTTAAAACAATACAATAAGGGCATATTTTTAATGTTAAATGCGGTTTAATGCTTTCATTTCATTAGAGCTACATTTATGGAATTTTATTAATAAGTTTCCATCCTATGTACAATGTATTGCTGTAAGAATTCTTCCTGCAAGCAAAGTGAGCGGACAGCCTTTCTGTAATTTATAAATTCCCTTTTTAAATATTTAATTGCTTTTCAGTTGATGATCACTGTAACTTTGATACTGATTAATCCTTTTCTTATAGGTTCTCTCTCATATCTCATCTTAGAGGCCCATATTTAATTTAGCCAAGTCATGAGTTTTCTATAATGTCTGCCATTTAGAGTTTCTAAGTGATTCCCAAGAAAAGTAGAATGAAGCAAAACAAGGTATTTATAATCATGTCTTCTGCAAATACCAGAATTCTTTATTCTTCTCCTTTTTCTGTTACATTGCTTTTTAACTTATCTTTTTTTCTTTCATTGAAAGTTTGCTTCATTAAGTAGACTTTGCATCATGCCTTTTTACACCATCATATAATAAATCAACCAGACTACCTCTAGAATTTTTTTCAGAAATGAATGTTCTTGAAGTATTTGGACTCACCTTTCACCTATGCCATCAGCTGTATTTATCTTAATTTAGTGTGGTACTCTTACGTTGTATTTACTGATGCAATTCCTTCATCATAGTTTATTTTCTGTATACCATTCAGAAAGGCAACAGAAGGCATGCTGAACAAATATGAGGCACAGAAGCCACATATTATCAATTATATCCTGTGGGTTTCATGAATATCTCTTGTATTTCACTGAACACAAGTAGGGACACTGTTGTTGATCCTGTGGATTATCAATCTTGATTTAGTAACTCAAATACTATTAAATATAAACTGTGTATTCTTTTCTGTGTATATCTGTGTGGCCTTCTAAATGTTACCTCTGCTAGTACTTACCTATGGATGATTCATATCCTATCAGTTGCAAATGTCCTGTTCTGAGTCAGAATGTGCCAAGATAAGCCTTGCACTGTAGCAGAAGCCAAGTAGATCTGGTTATATCTTCAGCCTGGTTCATACCCTTTTCATACAGGCCAGATCCTCTAAGCAGTTTCCAAACACCTCAGGTAATTTGCTGAGGATTCCCACTTCCTAGCTTTTCTTTCCTCAGCTTTTTCTTCACTTAAACAGAAGACGAATGTCGTGTCATTGTGTCAAGTCCTAGTAGATTTTCATACGTGGTCCATATGGTAGTTCTTCTGTTGAACAGCATTAGTCACTATTATCATTTTACTCATTCAGTTTCAATTACATTACTGGTATAAATAAAACATGAGCCGAAGGTCTACATTTAATCTAAAAAGACTGATCCTTTTTCTGTTGCCAAACTAGTTATTGGACTAAAATCTGATGTCCACAATCTTAACTTTAGGTAATTCTTTCAAGTAGGTGGTATTTCATTCAAATAATTAAATATTTTTCAGTAGACCAACTTCAACAGAGATTTGATCTTTCTTAGAAATTATATTATGTATAATTTCAAGAACGTCTCCTAAATCTCCTTCTACAAAACAAAGAGAATAAAAACAATAATCACTGAAATAATTATGTCTTTATCCTGTGTTTTATTCAGTAAGTAATTTCAGACTAATTGTTATGGTTATGAATACTTTTTTCTTTCCTTAAGAACAAAAATTGCATCTTGAGCTGTTTTGCAGTAATCTTATCCCAAAGTTAAAATTTATTTCTAACATCTTGGAAAGCTATGAAACAAATGCCATATTGACTTGTTAAACTTCTGATCATGATATATATTCTTGAGTTTGTATTCTTTGTTTCAATGGAGAGAGTATTTTTACACAAAAGTTAAAATGGCATCTGATTAAAGAAGAGATTCTTTAGTGTTTTCTTCTGTGGGAAAGAGAACTGGGTGTTTCTTCAACAGTGGAAAAACTTGTGGTCTTTCAAAAGCTTTGGCTGCAATTTTATCCTCAGCTTCACTTTCCTAAACTTAACTGACCCGTCTTTCATCTCTATGGTTAAAGGCTACAACCTCATTCATCCATCAGATATGGTCTAACCTCATTTATGTGCTTATGTCCTTCACACACAGCCACCTCTCTTCAAACAAGCACCAAGCTATAAATGCGCAATAAATTCTACCTTGCAAAAAAATATTTTAGGTCCTTAGATACTCCTAGATCTTCTTAAAATTATTTAGCCTGATCCCAGGCTTTAGCCTGACCTAAGCAGTTTTTTAAGTCTTTCTGCCATATAAAAATGCAAACTGATTCTGAAAAGTTAAACAGAGCTGCAGGAGGACAGTGTTGTGTTTAGGAATGAAAGAAGATACAACACATATCTGCAACACATATATCAAATGAGCAAAATAAAACCCATACACTCTTAGCGTGGTGTGAGCACTACTTTTCAGCATTTTCAGTTGCAAAATGATAGAAATTGCATATAAGTTTGTTAAGAGTTCTGTAATACTGCAAAATGTTTTTGACTGTCTGCTTTGCTTAAAAGAAAAACTTCCTTCTTGAAAAGTAGAGTAGTAACATGGGAAACTTTTCATCCATTAAAAAATATCTGCCTGGCACTTGCCCTGCTGTTAATGAGCCAGACTTTGTTTCATTGTCACAGCTGCTGCTGCTTCTCTTGAAAAAAAAAAAATATTAAAAAGTAAACCAAATAATTTTAAGCTTATTAGGAAAAGCTTTGTAATTAGTATTACTCTGGATGCCATGTGACATATTACCTGTGTGAAATGGGGATGTCATTAGAGCTCTGGAGCAGGAAGTCATGCCTGCCATCTGGCTTCCTTCATGTTATACAAATCAGTTATCTCTGGGCCTTAGTCCCATGGGCAAAAATTGTCTCCTACTGTTCCCGGCATCACATTTGGTTAATGAAAATATTGGGCTGGAACTTGTAAGTATGACAAGCCTTTAACAGAGGAACAGGCAAATGTACAAAAGCTGGAAGGGCAAGCTTGTCCTCTGAGGAGAAGGATCTGTGCATCTCTTGATCAGGCTGCTGAGCATCTTCTAACCATGGCAACAGGTACTTCCAGCCTGAGGGTCATGGTGCCTGGTACCAGACAGATTTCCATTGAGCCCTTGGCATGTTTGGAAAATAAATGCATTAACATTCATAGGAAACCAAGAGATTTCAGTGAGACTCAAGAAATAGACAGATGAGCAAGAGAAAACAAAAGCCCTTGGAGCTTGGAATTGAATTTGTCAACAGCAAAGAGATTTAAAGCTAGGGCTTCTTTCTTTTTTTACTAGATAGTATTAAAGTACTGTAAAGCTAATTAGAAAATATAGCTTGGTAGAGACAGAAATAATATAGTAATGACATATATGGTTCAGTGAGTTCCTTATTTTTCTATATACTTATATTAAAAATATGGAAACTATATTTTATTCTGGATATATATGAAATAAGAAGACACCAACACTTGCATGATTTTCTGCACCCCTGAAAAGTGTACAACTTTGCTCCAAAAATTAACTATAAAATCATTATTACTAAGCATGTTACAACTATGTTTCGACATATGCCATTAGCTTTGGCTACAGTTTCACATGGGCTCTATTTTGAAATAATTTATTTATGCAAGATATACTTATTCAATAGCTGATATATCTATTTATAAATAGAGACCCAACAGTGAAGACTGTCTAAATAAAGTTGTATGTCTCTTTTGGATAAGATTGCCCCTAACATAATATCCTTATCTCTTCAACAAGAAAGAATGACACTGTAGCTTCATGTAAAGGAAGACAGCAAGTTCATGCTAAAATGGGCCATTGGCTTCTTCAGTCATTACCATTTTCACATGATATTCTTTTAAATTTCTGTATAGCTGGCAAGATAATATGTAGTGTGAAAAGACAGTCAAGTTGCTAAACATTAATGCTTATTGATCTCTGAAAGTGCACGCGTCCTCACACCAAATTTTCAGGGAACCTCTGCCTTCTATTTTGCACTGCTTTACTCTTTATCATCACATGCAGATGTCATGTTTCTATACAATTTTGGCTTTAGGTCACAAACTCACTATTATACTGATCCTTATCTTGGCAACTTTTGAGATTGGCAAAGCAGTCCTGCATGGCACTATTTGAGTTCTGTTCTCCTGTCTTTAACTGTTCAGCTTGATTTTCTAAGAAAACACATATGGAGTCTGTGCGAACTCAAAAGGATAGGCTGTGTGCCTGTCACAGGGTAAGCTGAAGACCTTCGGGAAATTTCAAAGGAGATTTAGAAGTTAAAATATCATTAAATTCCTATAAAGCTTCATTAGATTTTGTAACCAGATGAAAGAAGGAGATCTAGTTTACACCCAGAGCTTATTTGCTGACAAGCTCTAGGAAATCCATGTAGGACAGAGACCATACGAGCTTCAGCTAAAGCACAGACTCAGCCTATGCAACAGTGTTGTGGTGAGCAGAGCCCGCCCTAGGCAGGGATCGGCGTGCAGAAGATCTCGCGATGTAACGGAAAGCTCAGACTGCCCACGAGGGGCCTTGTGGGCGTGGCTTGTGCTATATAAGCAATTGCAGCTGCACAATAAACGCCATTTGCAGCATCCTTCACATTGAAGCCTGTGTCTGCTGATGGTACCCAATGGCAGAGGTTGGGTGGCAGAGATCCCGGGGTTCGGGTGTCGGTAACGACAAATTGTGACCCCGGCGTGATATGTCTGCGGCCACGGGCTGGAACACGTGTGCGGGCGCCCTGTGGGCGCGGGGGCTGGCCAGCCGATGTCGGACACGGAGCGTGTCGTTAAGGTACTGAAAGCTTTAGTTTCAGGGGCAGGCTTGAAGCTGGACTCAAGCCTTGCCGGAGCATGCATCCCACGGGGGATGGCTCGGGGGTTGGTTTTGACCCTGCAGTATGTTCTTGATAAGCACCTATGGCTGCGGTTAAAGTTAGAGCTTGCAGAGCAAGCTTTAGAGGGAAAACGGCAACGACACAACAGAAACCCATGGGGTCATTAGACACTCTCATTTTCATTATGCAAGAAGAATTCCACCATGTGTATGAAGCAGGCTGGGGATAAGCATTCAAGTGACACACAGACACAATGCTCTGAGTATGCAGAAAGCTTTCTGGCATGAGAGAAATACTTCAGACTATCGTTAGAACGAGCAGGCGAGGTACCTACAGGTGCCATAGAGCTCTGACTGCATAGTGCATCTCAGCACGGCGCAAGCAAGGTCCCTGACAAAGACAAAAAATTAACAGATTTAACTTTTTTATGATGAGATTTAAATTATTTTTAGAACAGTACAGCTACAATAGATTTACATATCCTCATAGAGAACGCAATCAATATTCCTGAGGTTTCTGGTCTTTTTTTGTTTCTTAAGACGCAGTACCAAAAAATCATGAGATGTCTTGGTTTTACCCATAGTTTCGGTTTTGCAGAAGGCTTCTTGTTTGATTTTGGATAAGCTACTTAAATTTTCATTTTTCCATTTCCCTTATAAAATCAAGATACTGTATGGTTGCTTCTAAGGACTTCTTAAAGACACGTGCAAGAAAAGGCACTATATCAAGTGTAACGTACTCTATATCTTTCTAACTACCTTCTTTTTCTTGAGTAAAGAAATGTAAGGTTGGGAATTGAAGACCAACAATTTTCTATCATACACTTATTTTACAGTTCCAAGATTTTTTTTGTCATTAAATGCTGATTTCAGCATATGCTACCCAAGATCTGTACTGAAAGACAATGCATTTGTAAAGAGAAATATTGATTCAGTCCCCTGCTACTTGATACTGCTACAGTTACAACTGGCATATGGCAAGCTGACAAAGTGAGATTTGAAGTCCTAAGGGAAGAAATAATATGTGATTATTTCACTGTTGTTGACTCTTTACCTATACTTAGCTGATATAAATCGGACATGCTGCAAAACTATCTGCTGGCTGATTTGTAGGCTTTGTAAATTTCATTTTTTTATAAAACTCCTCAAACTCTCTTTCAAATTTAGTTAAGGACATCAGAAATAAATGAGATTTATCTTATGATGAATTTAGAACCTTTATTTTCATATGAAATTACAAAGGGATAGTTACCGGAACAAATTCCAGTTATAATATATATTTTATTATGATATATATTATTTCCTTAAAAATTTAACTTGTTTAACAATGTGTATATACCAAAAATTCTCAAGGAAGGAAAAAAAAAGTGAAATAAAAGCTCTTTAATAGAAAGTTCATGTGTTCAATCTGTTGAAATTAAAAAAAAAAAAAAAAATTAATTTAACATATTTCAGGGTAAGGCTCATCTATATTGTTCAAATCACTCTTTGTTTCATTCTAAAAAAATATATATATATATAAAACTAGCAACCAAATGTTTGATATGATTAGATTAACACATTAGCTTTGGATTCAGACATTTGGTTCTGTTACTGTCATCAGAAATGACAAATCTGTTATTTCCCGCTGAAAATCTGTATAAATATAATAAGGTACACTGGAAAAAATATTTTAAGAGCTTGGGAGATGGCTTTTTTGGTTGTTTGGGGTTTTTTTTAAGTTTAAAATAAAGATTTTCCGAAGCATTTCAGCCCATTTGCAGTTACAGTTAGGAATTTAGCTTTTTGAGTCTTCTTTCAAATTAACATAAAGCTCTATCCTCTAAGAGCACCAAGTACAGCCTCTTTTCAAGCCCTTTATCATATAATCTATTTTATAAAATGATTCAGCTCACTTTTAAAACTCTTCAAGTTTCTAGCTTTGAGTAGCTCTTCCAGAAGGGTGTTCCACAACCTCACTGTTCTGAAGGTTAAGAAAATTTCCAGCCAAAATCTGTTTCTGGTAAATTTATGACCTGTTGCTCTTGTACTTTCTTAAGATTAAATTGCCCTTCTCCCTTGCACAGAAGGCCAAATGATACGATGTATTTAACTATTCACATGACTGCAGTGGTTTTTTGCAAGACAGGCTGTGTCTTGAAAGACTTATAGAATGTGGACAGACAGATGTTTGCTCAGATGAAATCTCAAAAATGTTTTTCACACTTGTAGTAACTCTTTGCTGTTTCAATTGAATTTACCTTGTGTAGTATGTCTGAAGAAGCTTTTTGTGTTTTGCGGAGCTCTGAGTCATACACAAAAAATTCACGTTTTCTTCCTGTCTGATTTCTGACTGATGAGCTGCTATAATGAAAATTTATAATACTCCTTGGGGAGATTTTTCTCATCATATTCAGAAGTCTAAGCACCTAAGTAATTCTTCCAAATGTCCTTTATGAATGACTATTGAAAGAGGGAAGAATCTCCAGAGAATCTCCATTCATCCCATTTAGATATTTGCCTAAACAAGGTAATGTAAAATTAACAGTGAACTTGTTCACATCTTTCTAATGATTCTACAAGAAGGCAAGACCTGGGAAGATAACAAAGTTTTTAGATAGATTGGATGAGATAAATCCCGTCTTAACTGCAGGATGCTGTGCTTTGTACTATTACATTTCATCCCCTATTTACTATTCCTATCCATTTTCCCCTTCACATTGTGTTCTTCCCTCTTCATGCTGGCAGTACATCATTTTTGGGTTTGGTGGGGGTTTTTTTGGGTTTGTTTGGTTGTTTTTTTTTTTTCCTTTCTTTCATTCCTGTTTTAGGGGTGAAATCAGGAAGTAAAATAGTAAACAAGATGAATGCCAACACTAATCCATAAGGATCACTGGTGTAGTAATCTGCTTTCAGACCAGAGGTTCCCCTTTCAGCACAGTTCGTTGACATTTCCTTTGCAACAGTCACTTCACTCAGCACCTTCATAGTCTTTATCCAGTCTTCCTTTTTTTCCAGTTTACCTACTAATCTCCATTGTGACACCTTACCAAATGTTCTGCTGAAGTTCAGATAAAATCTAATCTCTTTGTGCAGTTCTTTTGTCTGGAAAGTCAGGTATCCTATCAAAGAAAAAATCAGGCTAGTCTGACATGACCTACCTTTATTAATGCTATGTTACATTTTATTCTATTGTCCATTTACCTTCAAGCCATTCATTATTCTTTCCTTGAAATTTTATCCTAAGATTAACATAGAGCCTGAAGTGTGAAAGGATAGAGTTTTGAGTCACTCTTAATTCCCTTTTTGGCACAAAAGATTTGAACGTATTTTGTAGCTTTACCTAAGTAACATCTTCGTTAAAAATCCTTTCTCTTGGTTCTGGTAATAATGTGGCTGTTTTTCAGAGTTCTGAGATGAAAGTGAGCTGGTGTGCTCAAAAGGATCAACTGCATTAAGGTGTTTAAGCTTTGCTTGTACCTTGACTGTGATTATGGGCATATACTTAGCTCATCACACTGTTTTCACTGAAGACTTCAATTTAATTTGGGGATCATATGTTGATTTCTACTATGGTATCCTCTACTTTTCCCTAGAGCTACTTTTTTCTTTTTTTTTTTTACCCCCCCCACTAGATAAAGGACTGGTTGGCATTCTCTTGAGCATCTTTTTTAAAAGTAGTCATTAATATTGACAGTTCATTCTATTCCTGGTCATTTTAGGCTCTCTGCTTTTTCAAATATTTTTGTCCATTTGGATCTGGAGACATTATATAAAAGGACTTCCCTTTCCTTTTGATGCAAGTTCCAATTAATATGTGATTATCTGATACAAAGAAATTCAGATGTCCTTCATCATTGTATTGGTCATTTTAGCAATTTTTTTTGTTCAGAGAGGAAAAATATTTTCAAAGACATCTCAGAGGAGCTCTTCAGAAGGTGCTTTACAGTACAGTCTCTCTGCTGAGTTGTTTACTTTCAGATAAAATAAATAGCTATGCATCTTTAATAGTAAAATTAAGCTTACGCTACTTGCACACTTTTAAGAGAGTTTCTGGTTAATCAAAGCTTGTTTTCAGTGACTGTGTCATTGCTTAAGTAGAAAGAAAAAGGCTTTGATATTGAGTGACCAAGCAATTTTCACAAAACACGTTTCTAAGATATAAACTCACTGTTTCAAGTTATTAAGAGGTAGTAGACTAAAAAAAACATTTTACAAAGGAAATGTAAGAAAATGATGCGATGGCATTACATCGTTCAGTAACAATTATGGAATTATTGTGCTGTAAGTTTGCCAGAAGGATGCTGAAAGGAAAAAAAAGACAAATGACTGTGGACATGTGTCCCACAGAATGTTTCTCGTGACTGTACAGCAGGGCCTTTTGCTACCTAGATTTAGAAGTGCTTTGAGAGGCCAACATGTTGAACCGTTTACTTTACAAGAAAAGAGAAATGCAATTGGTTAATTCCATTTTGGACCACAGCAGCTTTGTTTGCTCCTTCATTTCTTTCTCTGAACTAATTGGACCATGATCCTAGCAACGTAGTTCAATAAATGAGGGAGTACAGTTACAAAGAATATCACAATTGAATATTTTCTTATGAAATCAAAACAACTCACCATCAATGACACTTGGCTGCATATTTTTTTCTACTGTATGAAGTGGAGAGAAAGAGGATTATGTAGCTCAGAAAAGGAGGATTATTTAGCTAGTTTGTTCAAATGTTTGGTCAATGAGGTTTTGGAAAGTTCCTAATGAAGTATAAAGGCAAATATTCTCTTTTGAAAATGTGAAAAGAGGCTGCTCTGTGCCCCACTGGGAATACTCACTGCTATTTGCTGTATGCAAAAGGCTTTCTGTGACAATCAGAAGTCACTGGGAGATCTTTTTTAAAAAATTTCCATATTACCAGTTTCTTAATCCAGGTTATGGAATGAAGCAGAAACACCTGTCGTTACCCACTGTAGTGTCCTGATATTTAAAAATGGGATCAGTTAGTTACCCTGGTTTTTTTTATTCAGTTTAGCCTAATATAAAATGAAATACAGGTAATTAATCACAGAATTTGCAATATAGAGCATCGTTGCAAAGTTTTATTTGAAATATGAATGCAAGTAAAAGGATTAAGCCACATAACTTTACTTACCATAAAGATTAGCTTAAAGTTTTCTTTTGTTTCCATGTTTTCTGATGCGGGCTGCATTCTAGCTAAAACATCTTATTTTCCCCAAAGATTTGGGGCATGTCCTTTTTATCAGCATAGTCAACATTCATCTTTCATGAAAGAGATGAGGAAGAGGATGGAAAAGGACATCATTCACATCCAGGCAGTCCTGTGTCTCTAGTCGTTTGGTGTTTGTCAATCCAATTCATTCTCACCTAACAATTTTTTGCTATCCCCTGTTTTAGACATGTTCATGTTTAATTGGCCCAGCTGAACAAATCTCATCCTTCCAGCCAGACTAGGTTTCATGCGACTGAACATTGGACATCAACAATTAGGCATCTGTTGTTGGGATTCCTTTTTTTAAGCAAAGGAAAGAAATGAGCATTTGTAGCTTATGACTCACATGATCTATTTTAGACGTCTGTGTACACTGGGATGGGAGTAGCAGCATGCTAGAGACTCCCATTTGTCTCCACTGACTATAAAAGAAGCCTTGGCATCCTGAACAGGTTTAGGGATAGTCACCTTAGGTGGGGTGATTCCCATCCTTAAGGACTGTTCTTGTACTTGGCTAGGTTTTTACCAAAGCAGTGATTTATGAGGAAAATCCTCACCCCTTCTCACCAAGCTGGTAAATTTCCATGTCCCAGAGAGAAACTTCTCAATTCTCCGTCTTTGCTCACCCCACAATCGTAGTGTAGCTGTATATTATGTAGCCTGGACTGCATGTGCATTTCATGGGAGAGCTCTTGTTTAGGACTAGTCCCAGAAGTGACCTGTCAGTGCTGGCATTAACTGCTGTGGTGGGACTTTCTGACTATTCTTCATGACACTGTGATGAAGGCAATGAAAATCTACCTTGGAAGACCTAGGGAGGCAAACAGGAGCTCCCAGCACTGCTCTTCTCCATGATCCCATACAGTTTCAGGACTTTGCCAGCATTCTGCTTGCACCAGCAAATGTTTCTGCAGCAAAGGGAAACAGACAATGGTAATCAATATGGGAAATCAAAGCTTTCACAGAATTGAGTGTTTGCAGTAAGGAGAAAACACTGTAGATGTTCTAAAACTAGTGTAATTGTGGACAACTGTGAAGGAGTGCTTTTAGAAATATCATTAATGTCTAAGTGTGTTCAAACATGTTCTTCTGATTTGAACCTAAAAGTGTGCTTTTAGTTTCCATGATGAACTGAAGATGGCTTAAGGCTCCTAATGCCTGACCCAGAACATCACATAACATAAAGCACTGGTGTAGGGTAAAATCACTTTGCTGATACAATTTCTCTTTAGAAATATCTTCACATCAGCTTTGTCCCAGCATGCTTTGTTTGAGGCCTCCACCACTCAAACTTTATAAAGGACCAAATATTTTATTTACATTCAGCATAAAACCATCATGTAATCATATTGTCAGCATAAAAAGTTTATTATAATATACGTTAGGAAATGTGAAAGTTATATGATTATGTCCACACCTGACCTGGTGCAAAATTGAGTCATCTGCTAGAACACAATTCTGATATAAATGTCTGTGGAGCGTAAGTTTTAATCTGTTATACTTCTACCAATTTACCTGCCTAATCTAAGTAGAATAGAGAGAGAGTGATAAAAGAAAAAACACATGGTGACAGTATTAAGATGACATAGGTGTTTGTATCCCAACTGAGCTAGTGTTCCCTTGCCTAGAGAAAAGTGAATATTGTTCTTTTTCCTGTGAGCAATGACAACAAGGAGACATTCTTATCACAATGAAAAAAAAAAAAAAAGGAAAGAAAAAAAGCAGCTTTTAATAAGACAATGTTGTTGGTGCTTGATTTATTCATTTTTAGTTCTAGACTTCCTAGTAGAAAAAAAGACAGAATATGGAAGAAGTAGAAATACTGAGCCTTTACTATCCCTTTGTGGTTCAAACAATATTGCAAATTTTTGCTAGTGTAGGTTTCATTAATTAAGAGAACAGTATATTTTCAGTATCCTTGCTGCTCCTCTATATTACAAAGCACACTAGGACTTTGGTTTTGAAAACTAAAATATAGCAAACTGTTAATGGAATTTTATATTTGTGCTCCAAAGAGATTTAAATGATCTTGAGGGTAACCACAATCCCTGGCAAGAATCCTCTTTCCTATTAAAACTGACCTGGACAGGGCTTGCTTTCACGCCACATTTAAATTGTCCAGAGAAAAGAATCTCTGTGGGAGACATCACACATGCTTCTTGCCTCCCTGCCTCTGACCAGCCTAGCAGAGAACCACTGCATCTTAGTCATTAGCAGGGGAGAGAAGGAAACCAATACTTCCCAGTTCTGGAAAAGAAAACCATTCAAGAAAAAAAATACTTACTAGGTCCCACAGACTAATAATGAAAGGTCTGTTTGATCGCCAACAACTTACTCCTGACCTCATGAACTGGAAAATATTTTCTGTTCTCCTTCGGTAAGTCTTGTCGGCGAATTGTTTCAGGATTTCATGGGATGGAGGAAGTAACTTAAAAAGTGACCTGTTTAGGTTTTTGAAATATTTTTTATTTTATTTATTCAGTGCACTTCATTTTGCTAATTATGCAGCCTGAGCAGATGCTATTAGCTGCCAGTAGAACCTTAGCAGTGAGCTTTCTGTGATGTGCCCTTGACAAAGTTGGCACCTGTGTTAAACTCTTGCTCTAAATCACCACCTGGACCTGCATTAATAAGTGCAATCCTGCATTAATAAATTAAGAAAACTGGTTTGGAAAAGTTAGACAATACAAACAACTCCCTTTCTAAAAAAAAAAAAATCAGTACTTTTTGTTACATATGTTTTTATGTCAAATAAATTATTTTTGTATTTACATAATGTGAAGTTACTGAAACTGTTTTGTAAGTCCAAAGCAGAGACTTGTTAAAGATATAACTTGCTTGCTAAATATAAACTTGCTTTATAAATATAAACCTGGAGTGAATTTGTATGGTCAAATGTGTAAAGTTATTTGAAATTGGATGTATAGTGTTGTTATACTATATACTACTTCTTCATGAGGTTAAAAGCAAAGAAAACTGATGAGATATGGGATCTAACTCTGTATGGAATCTGACTCTGTGTGCAGTGCCAGGTACTTCATAACTGCTGTCATAGTTTAGGAAAAAGAGATCAACATCTTTTTAAAAAGAAAAAAAAAAAAAAAAATTAGAAAAGGATAGGAGAGGAAAAGGAACCAGAAGTTATATGTGCAGTTTAAGAAAGCTAAAAAAAAAATTTACGTCAGTTTCCATTAAAAGTATATAAATGTCTGCTAAATATTGTTACCGGTGGTTAACTGATTTTCTGGCAAAATTAAAACAAATAAATTATGCACAATCATGTGCTGTTTTTGGAGAATTGTAAGTGGCAAAGAAATCTGTCAGGTAGCCAGATAACTACTTCAACACAGAATTATCTTTCTGGTAATTTACATCAATCTTAGAAGGTGACTTGAGCTGTCTTGCTAGTGGATTTGAAAACAGTGTGAAGTATGTCAAATCACTGGTGATATGGCATGCATCCATCTTCCAGCATGAAAGCCAATAAGTGGTATTAATGTGTATTTCAGAAGGAAATTCACTTCCAAACAGCTGAAGGATACCAGCCAGCTGACTGCATAGAGAGCAAGAGAAACCAAAGCCCAGAGGGAGAAGGCTACTGCTGAAATCCTTTAGGTTCCCTCTGTCTTTGCACCAACTATTACCTTACAGGGCTCTGAGAAAAACCAAACAGGAAAGATCTTAGACCTGTTGCTCTGCCAAGTATTTCACGGTCTCTGGGAACTTGAGAATTGAACTATGAGACCTGTGTGGTATGTGAAAGGGCTGGAGAGGATTGTTTCAAGTAAGGAGGCAGTGACGGCGCTGCTGGATCTCAGTAGCTTGCGTAGGTGCCAGATGGCCTCTTCCTTGGAATTTAAAAAGGGCGAGTGAAGTGATCCAACAGCTAGTAAGTTTATCCAGTAAGGTCAGGTGAAGTACAAACTGCCTGACTACAGCGACCTCTCTACTTACCACAAGGAGGGGAAAACGCTCTGTGAAGTTTATGAAACCAGAGTTATGTTTCTGTCATTCAAATATACCCTCCAGTCTTCAAAAGCTCACTGCTCTGTGATGGAATTGTACTTGTTGAAAACTGCAGTCACAATATCTTAGAAAAGGATGTATTAGAAAAGGCTGTGTTGCAAGGCTGTCCTACCCAGAGGTGGTGGTCAGAGTATGCATGGCCTCTCGTTGGATAAGGGTTGCTAATGGCACGGGCCTGGAGCCCTCTCACCACAAGCTGCCACTGTACTGGATTCATCAGAAAATTGAAGAGCTTCAGCTGGACAAGCTGGTCCAGTGATCCAAAGAAGAAGAGAACTCAAGTGGCTTCTCATAGAAACTTTAAACTCACGTAACCACACTGAATCCCTGGGAATGCATGAGCTTGGTACTTTAGTTAAAAAGGTATGTCCAGAATTAAGGGCTACCATGCCATTTGTGGAAGTCTAAAACATTGTGGCCACTGGGCTACAAGAGCCATAAACTCCTTTTATGTGCTGTGAAGTAAAACTCAGCACTTCAAACTAGTTATGAAGGCACCTCTGTAAGAAAAAGTTCAACGCAGTGTTTCACACCATAATTTTACCTCAACAACAGGCCTTCAAGTCACAAAATAACAGGAAGGAAGTAGAAGGATGTAGCTTGTGGACAGAGTCCCTGAAACCACCGTGACTTGTGTTCACTTCCAAGTTCGTTAAAGTCTCACTTCAGGACCTCCCTAATTTCCAAACACCCATATGGGCGGTGTAGTGGTGACGTACTCTGAGCAGAGAAATAGTGCAGCTGTGAGGCTATGAAGGATACGGGATGAGCTTCCAAAGATCTCCTCTCGCAGCGGGCAGAGCGTGACCTTCTCTGTGTATGTGTCTGTCTCCTGCACTGCCCTAGTCACGAGGCTGTGCTTGCACCTCTGCAGCCCTCACATTGCCAGATACTGTGAGTTTTCTTGTTTTCAGCTTCTACTTTGGAAGCAGGAAAATGCTTGGGGTCTAGGCATTACAAATCCTCCTAATACTGTCTGGCGGTGGCATGGGGCAATAAAACATTCTCTGTGACTTTTTTTGTTTGACAGACTTCTAAATGACTACAGGGCATGTTGCAAAGTACTGTCTTTTAGTCATTCTTTTTGCTTGCTCCTTGCACCCAGATCTTCTTGCAATAATTAGCGTTCCAGTCCCTGGGATCATTAGTGTCTTTTTCTCATGTGATCATAAAGTGTTTGGAGTGAATGTAATAGGAGCCATTTTGCTGCTACAATACTAATTAGAACAACTCAAAAAAACAAAAACAAAAACAAAACAAAACAAAACAAACAAAAAAAAAAAAAAAAACCCTGCCATGAATTCTGCTGTTGTTGCTGTGCCCTGACCAGAAACACCACTCACTCACTCACTCATGGGGCAGCTTTTTTCCCCTTCTCATTCCCAGGCTTGGCCCTTTGATTTCCTCGGCTCCTCCTCCCTCTTTTCTGAAACTTATTGTTCTGAGATTGAAAGCAGACTCCAAGAACATCACAAACTCTTTTCTTCTGTTTGAAACAGCCCTTCCTGTGCATACTGTGTGTGTATATATTTTTA
>NW_008622589.1:796-1094 GCF_000691845.1 Merops nubicus | reverse complement strand
ATACAAGAATAAAAGAAGCACTGAAACCTGATCAAAATCAAAGGACTTCGACTCCTACCAGGGCTTTAAAGCTGAAGATTACCAGATATAATCCTCACTGATGAACCGTGCCTGTACCCAGAGTTCAGAAAGTGCCTGCATGAATTGGGATGTACTCAAGGATTCTAGATACTATTTTGTATGCTGATAATATTACCTAAGTGAAACTAAGCAACAGGTTGTTAAAGAAGAGTGAGATTTATAGGCTTCAGGAAATAAGCTCAATAAGTCTCAAAGGGGGGAATTTTTACATGGGACT
>NW_008622589.1:0-220 GCF_000691845.1 Merops nubicus | reverse complement strand
GTCCCCTCAGCAACCACTGGATCAGTCATTAAAGTATTTTTGGAACAAATAATTCCAAAATATGGAAGACAAAGGTTATAAAATATCCTCAGACAGAGGAACTCATTTCACAGGAAAGATTCTTAGTGTGATGGTGATGGCTTTGGGATTATTATGGGACTTACCCCATGGCATCTTCAGAGTTCAGGCTGGATAGAGAAAATGAATGGAGAAATCAAGA
>NW_008622588.1:0-457 GCF_000691845.1 Merops nubicus | reverse complement strand
GAAAATAATGAGTATGTATCCTTCTACCTTACACATCTGAGCAGAAATTAGTGTTCTACTGGCCACAACACACAGCAAATGCACACCTTCTATTGAATTTGGACATCTCATTTCATATCTCACTCCCAGAAGTCCTCTCAAAAACATAGATCACTGTTGAGGTGTGGCACCCCCAGGGAAAACAGATACCTGCTCAGTCTGTGTGGCTTGGTTCACACAAGCATGAAAAAAAGCCTTTCAGTTTGTAGAACTAAGAAGTAAAAGTACCAGGGTGGGATTTTAGTCATCTTCCAGTCAAGGAAGCTTATTTTCAAGTACTCCAGCATATATAGACACTCAGGAATCAAAGGAGTCAGAATAAGCACAATCTGACTGAAAAAAAATCAAGAACTTTGGATACACAGGGAAAGCACATATAACAGATAAACACAAGTTACGTGGTCATGCATAAACCCCT
>NW_008622587.1:2025-2233 GCF_000691845.1 Merops nubicus | reverse complement strand
CCAGCTCTCTGCTCTAACAAGGCCCTGCTGAGACTTTCTCAGGAATTGTCCTCAGAGGGGCCAATTAAGATGTCAAGGTACTTTGGTTTTGCTTCTGTCTTTGACCTCTTGAGAGGTTTCTTCAGGCTTTTCTTAGTAGCTGAGGTTCATGTAATGAGTCCCAAGTGTCCAAACGAGCTACTTATCTTCTTGTAATTTTGTTCACGTC
>NW_008622587.1:754-1155 GCF_000691845.1 Merops nubicus | reverse complement strand
AAATTCACTTTTCTACTCCAGCCCACCTTGGGGGTCAAAACATTCTGGTGTTTTCTGCTCATTGGGCAGCCCCACATGTTGCTGACTTTTGCTGTTTGGTGTTGCCTCCCTATTGGCCATGCCCCATGGACAGATGTGCTGGGCTGTCAGGACGTGACTGATGCCCAGGGGATAGGGAGAGCAGTGCTGGGCTCGGAAAAGCTGGGGCACAGCCCACCAAGGAGATGATGGAGTGTTCTGCTCCACTGTAATCCACCACCTGTACCTGGCTGACCCCAGGGTAGAACATGGCCCAGGAAGGGGGGAATCGTTTCAGGCCTTGAGTGACAGGGGGACTGAACCACCACAGCCTGCCCCATGACCACAGTCCATTTACCTCCTCCCCAGAGTGGCTCTGTGTT
>NW_008622587.1:0-334 GCF_000691845.1 Merops nubicus | reverse complement strand
GGTTATAATTAATTTAATTCCAGTCAGTGTAGTTGCAGTTCATGATAGGATGTGGAACCAAAAGAGATTTAACCTAGATTGGGAGGGGGAAGGGGGTGTAACTGGGCCTGCTAGAAATAAGCCGGGTGGAAGTGTGCCAGGGCTTGTGAGACAATGAGCTAGCGAGGACCCTCGTTCTACTCTCTCATGGGGTTTTAATACATGGGGCAGAAAGGATGCAAAGGTTACTGAGGGTGATGTGACAGCTGGAGGCTGTTTAGGGCACATTGATCCTGAAATTATTGAGCTCTCTGTGCTTAGAGAAGGAAGGAGGGGGGGCAGCAAAGCAACAAC
The DNA here is from genome assembly GCF_000691845.1 of Merops nubicus. Lineage (NCBI taxonomy): Eukaryota > Metazoa > Chordata > Aves > Coraciiformes > Meropidae > Merops > Merops nubicus. The sequence continues at coordinate 1 of NW_008622587.1, read as the reverse complement.
C